>NW_012267327.1:5163197-5197388 GCF_000151885.1 Dipodomys ordii
TGGTGGGGCGGGGGGTGCGCGGAGCTCGGCGCCGGCTCCCCGGGACCGTTACTTCCCCGGTGGAGTGAGCGGGAGCCGGGGCGCGGACCCGGGCTTGGAGTTGAGATGCCGGGATGCACGTTTGCCGCCTCTTTTTCCTCTCTTTCTTTTCATTTTCCTTTCCGTTCCCTTCACTCCCGCCAATCTTGAGCTGTGAGCCTGGGGACCTGAAGAATCCGAGCCCCCGGGAGCGAACCCTCAGGGGCCAGCCCTCATGGCCTTCCACCCGAGGGGAGGCTCCATCTTAACCCACCCTCTGCAGCATCCTCTACTGCCCGGCTGGCTGGCTTTCTTCCTTTCCTTTCTTCCCTTTCCTTTCCTTCGTCCTCTGTTCACATTTTTTGGATCTCTCTGGATCAAGCCCTGAGGTGCTGGGTTCCAATTGTGGGACATCTCTAGCTACCTTTGCTTATTTTTTTTTAACAAGCTCTGTTTTGTCCCTAAGACCGAGATTTATCTTTTAAATACTTGGTTGTGAAGGCACCAGTTGGGTCCTGACGGTTCTTAGCCAAATAGCCATGGGCTGCTTTCCCCAAGTCTTTCTTTTCCTTTTTTTTTTTTTATTAATTTAAATTACTGGATGGGAGGGGGAGGGAGATAGTTTTCTTGTCCTGTCTGGGAGGTAGTCTCTTGTTAAGTTCTGTTCCACGAGAGCTGAGGCCTACCTTTTAAAGAGCACGTAAAAGGGTCGGCGGGGGTGGGGGGGAGACTCCTTTTCGTGGAAGAGAGATATAGGTGATAATCAGTGGACCGGGTGGTGATTTGGGAAAAGAAGACCAAGTCTTTGGTGACTTAAATATCTGGGTAATAGCAAAATTCTGCAGGACATTGTTCATTCAAGATATCTTACTTGGTGAGAAAGGTGGGCTTGCTCAAAGACTGATCATGAAATCTTAGACTAAAAGGAGAGATGTGTGCAAATTTATTGGGTAGAGAGATTCAGAAGATAGGCTCCTCTTATTGGTGAGTCAGGGTAGTTGGTTATGAAGGAGGCAGAGGTAAGAGACCCAGTGAGTGAGTGCCCCTTATGGGCAGATAATTTCCTGTTCCAATTCACCACCACGTTTTCAGAACTATAATGAAAGTTTCTGATTTACATGGAGTGTAGTATTATAAAGGGCATGTTATTTAAAGTACACCACATCTCAGATGTTTGGTCCTACGACAAGGTTCTTAATCTATTACTCCTTGGATAAAAGATTCTAGATTGAATTTGTGTGCTGTTCTTAGGTTCCATTAAGATTGTAGATCTGCTCACAGTTGAATTGGAGGGTAGTTGGAGGAAGTGTTAACACTTTACTATCCTTACAGTTTATGTTAAGAAACTCCACAGAGTTGCACTTGTGTAGTTGGACAAAAGCCATGGGAGACAAGGTAGGTGACAACTGTGGTGGAAGATAGAATTTGCAGTAGATTTCATAGTGGCTGTGTAAGTGAGCATTGGTTACTATTTGAAGAAATACATGGTTTCACATGGAAGAAAGATTTTTGGAACTCTAAAAGTGTGATATTAGAGAAGGTGGATGTATTATTTTACAAAGCCTAAAATCTTAAGCAGTTGTAGTCAAGTGGACTTTGACTTGGAGAAGGTGTTAGAGTTTAGAGTCAACCCCCCCGGGTAGTTGTAGGCATAGACACTAGCTTGTGTTACTGTGCCCTGCTCATTTAAAGAGTTTCCTTATTTGGTTCATAGTGTTATAACACCCTAATTTGTGAACACTTAGGGCAAGTTCCTTTTTTTTTTTCCATCAAGTTCTATTTTAGAATTCAGTCTTTGAGTAGGGCACACTTGTGATTTAGGGATGCTTAGGGAAAATGGAAACAATTTGCTTCATCTTATTGCCCTAACCACTTGTTGACCTAACCATTAATATTAGTAATATTAACATTCATAGTACTATTTACTGCATGTGGTATGTACTCATGTTCGAGTAGACACAATTTTAGAGTTGAAAACATTTTTAGGCTCTAAAAAGACTACTCTGGTGGCTTATTAATCAGAATACTTATTTTTTCATATACCATTTTTGCTACTATTTTTGAATAAGTGTTTTACACTTAGCTTCACTGTAACTATGGTTTATTTTTTATCATGTTATTTTGTTGTATTATTCATACTGGTAGACCTCATTGTGAAAGCTATGTACAGTTCGTGTCAGATTTGGTGTTGAGCATATGAGTATACACTGTCTTATTTGAAGAACTTTTCTTTTTTGGCAGTATTGGGTTTGAACTCAAGGTGTTGCACTTGTTAAGCATGTAAGCAGATGCTTCACAAGTCAAGCCCATACCCTGAGTCCTTTTCGTGCTAGTTATTTTTTGAGATAGAGTCTCACTTTTTGCTCAGCTTGGTCAGAACCACAGTCTTTACTATTTACACTTCCTGACACAGCTGTGGGATAGGTAGACACCAACATGCCTAGTGTTTTCTATTGAGATGGTGTTTTGATGATGGCTTAGAAACTTGGACCTCCTGATCTCACTCCCTACATACCTGGGATGATAGACACTCTTGTCATTGGTTGAGCCAGTCTCCCAACGTTTTGCCCTATCTAGTTTTGATACTAGATCCTGATCCTTGCCTTCCAAACAGCCAGGGTTATAGGTGTTAACCACCAGCACCTAGACCTACATGATAAGCTGAACTTTTTGGAAACAGTATCTTGCTACATAGCCCAGGCAGGCCTTTCTGCATCAGCGTCCTAAGTGTTGGTAGTATAGCCAAGTATCACTGGGTCTAGTTTAATATTAAACTTTTATTTATTTATTTAATTTTTTGGTGCCAGTCCTGGGGTTGTAACTTCGGATCTGGGCATTGCCGCTGAGCTTTTTGTGCTCAAGGCTCTACCACTTCAGCCACAATTCTGCTTCTGACCCTTTTGATGGTCAACTGGAGATAAGAGTCTCATGGACTTTCCTGCTTAGACTGGCTTCAAACCATGATCCTCAGGTCTCAGCCTCCTGAGTAGCAGTGATTACAGAAGAGAACCACCAGTGAACTTTCAAAACGACAATTTTACAGATTGACAAACTGCCAGTCTTTTTAAGTTTAAAATTCCTTGATACTTGGTTAAAGAGGCCAAGTAATTTTATACAGTCTTTAATAATGTTGTCTGTGAAGTAATTCATTTGGTATGTGATTTTTCTATTTGTGGTATTGTGTTGCCAAAGCTTTGGATTTTTGCAGCATTTAGTATTTTGGATTAGACACATTACCTATTCTTAGGTGTATTTATATATTTGTAATTTTAGTGAATCAACAACTGATATGCATCTTGCTTCTGAATAGCTAAGAAATATAATTTGTCAGGTGTTGCAGTTATTTGACAGTCAGTGAAAAAGAGGCAATGACATCCTTGCTAAAAATAGTATTTTCATATTCTTTAGTTTGCTTGTCAGTAGATAATTTCTGTAGTATATTTTGTAATCTGTTAAAATCTTCATAAAAGTTAACACTAAGTAATATATGACTTGGGGAAGATGTGCATTAGTATATAAACATAGGCACAAATAAAATAACATATCAGATGGAACTGTGAAGATAATCTTGTGTGTTAATCATTCAGATCCAAAAATTGACCATTGTTTGTAGTGAATTTGACTATTTGATATATTTTTTGTTTAAACTTTCCTTTAGAAGTTTTGAGGCATTCTTTCTTGACATTCATTTAACTTATGATTTTTATGTTTGTAATAAGCTCTGACATAGTTGAATCAATACTGTATTTTCCATCATTTTTATTTTGGTGTTACTAAGGGTTGAATGGAAAACTTCCAACTTGATAGGCAAGTGCTCTGTCAGTTGAGCTATACCCATAGTCCTTTCACTTTTAATATTTTCTTTTCTTTTTTAGGTACTGTGTAGATCTTTTGCCTGGGCCTTTAATCCTTCTACCTCCACTTTTCCTAGGATAACAGGCATATATTTTGCCCTACTTGGCTTATTTTGAATACAGTCTCACTAACTTTTTGCCTGGACTAACTTTAAACTGATATTCTATCAACTCAGCTTCCCTAATAACTGGAATTGCAGAAGTTTACTACCACACTAGGTCATAATTATTATTTTAAATAAAGTTTGTATCAAGTCTTTTTCAAGGGTAGACTTCAATTTTTTTTCCCTAAGTGGCTCATTTACAATGTAGGTCTTCAGTTTAAAATTTAGTGAGTATATATATTACCCATATTGCAGTTACTGTATTTATTTTAGTAATGTTAATTTATACTAGATTTTAATTTTTACTTGTTTCATACACCCTAGGTATATGAACTATTTTGTACAAACTTGTTAATCAGTAGCCATTCATTATACTAAGTAAAAGAAGGAAGAACTCTTTCATTATGTGTCGATGTTCATAAACTAGAATTTGATCCATGATGCTGTGAATAGCTAAGAAATGACAGTATGCTTTTAGCACTTCATAATTTGTAGGTTTATACATCCTATGTATGCATGAGACTGTAGATAGAAGTTATAATAATTGTATTTTTATCTTAGTTTTTTTTTTTTTTGGGGGGGGGGTCCGGTTGTGGGGCCTGAACTCTGGGCCTGGGCGCTGTCCCCCAGCTCTTCAGCTCAAGGCTAGCACTCTAACCACAGCGCCACTTCTGGCTTTTTTCTTTTTGCTTATGTGGTGCTGAGGAATCAAACCCAGGGCCTCATGCATGCAAGGCAAGCGCTCTACCACTGAGCCACCTTCCCAGCCCATTTTTTTTTTAATAGTTGAAAACTAATCAATCTTGCTCTTATTTTAAATAGGCTACTAAACCCAGTAGAGATTTTATTACATTCACAGCCCAGGTTTCCTTAGAAGCAGTAAGTTAACAAAGAATGGATAATCACAATTCTAAGATAGTTAACAAAAGCAGAGTGTACTAGTTTTGAATCATAGTTACCAGGGAATCTTTTTTAATCTTTTTGTGTTTACCAGTTTAACAGTTTTTAAATTTGTATTTTGAGAAACAACTTCATACAATTTTCTTTTTCTTGAGTCCTTTATAGCATTTTTAATGTATGATTTACCAGATGTGACCACTTACACTCTTAACTCGGCCCCTCACGCCCCATATCTGTCCTCATATGCTTGGCATGTAGAACACTGATTTATTTTTTTATTGATTTTGTGGACTGGGGTTTGAGCTTAGGGTATAGGCATGCTAGGCTTTTGTGGTAAGCTTGCTTGCTTGCTTGCTAGTGCTCTACCAGTTGAGCCACTCCTGCAGTTCTGCCTTTTGCAAGTTATATTGGAGCTAGAGTGTCTTGGGTTTTATGTTTTGTTTGTTGTGTTTTTTGTTTGTTTGTTTTTGGGCTAGCTTGGAACTGCCATTCTCCAGTCTAAGCTTTCTGAATAGTGAGGATTATAGGTATGAGAGCCACTGGTGCCTGGCTCAGATGTCTTTATTTCAAGAGTTTAACAGCAAAATTGTTTAGATTAACCCAGCCTTGTATGATAGGAATATAATTCAAGCTACATGGTTTTGTTTTTCTAATGTTACATTAAAATGTAAAAGTGAAATTTTAACATGTGGATAACCAAATTTACATTTTATTTTATAGTACATTTTTCAAATGATGTTAGTGTTTTACACTTGTTGAGATGATTGTAGTTTAGACTAGGCACACCTAAGCACTTGATAGTCAAGTGCATTGTGGCTGGTGGCTACCTCTGAAAGTAGGCTACATTGCTCTTTTTACCTAGTAAGTCCTGAAGTGCTTGGTGAAGAATGACTTTATCCTTGAAGGCTTACCTTTCTACTTGTAAAAAGTAAGCACATTTTATGCTTTTAGTTTTAGAACAGTATTTGTCAAAGTGTTTCTATACACACTAAGAAGGTATATTGTTGGAAGGAAGTACCATGATTAAATACATTTGGGAATGGGAAAAATGAAACATAATGAAAAGTCATAGTGTGCCTAGTTTACTATGGTCTAAGAAATTCTTTAACAAATTTTTCACTTGAAGGATTTTTTTTTTAATTTTGTACTTACCATATTGCAGAAATTCTGTTGTGCAAAACATGGGAAATACATCCTCAAGAGGTATGTTCTGATAATATTCCTTTCTTGAAAGACATACATATTTTTAAAAGTTGAGGTAGAAGCTCAAAAAGATTAATAGACCTAAAGATGTTACCTGAACTAGTTTGTATGTGATTTTTGTTTACAGAAATTTTTATTCTTCTCTTTATTCCCCATTTTCATACCCAATTTTAATCTGAAGGTTTTATCAATAGACCTTTCAGGAAGAATGCAAGTCTTTTTTGTTATTGCAAAATTACTGATATCTAAATCATCATATAGAGTATATGAGTACTTCTGTGATATATATCTTAACCTAATATATTATGCACCTTACTGTGGGCTTGAGTTTTAGAAATGAGTGAGTTAATCTAAGATAGCTAGTTTGTTTTGTGGTGAAAATAAGCTTGTGGTGCTTATTGAGACACCACATGAACACACAAGGGGCAGAGTTAGGGCTTCAACACTGTGTGTTTGAAAACATTAGATACATTTTCTAACATTAACATGTTAGAGTCTTTTGAAGATAATAAAAATTTAAATTTAATAATATTTACTTTGATCTAGTTTAAAATTTATTTTTCCAAAGTCCCATCAGTATGAACTCAATCTTACTAATTTGATTTAAATTAATGATAGCCACTCATGACTGTAAAGTTCAATTTAATGCTAAGATAATAAACTGCTTAGTTTTAAAACTGGCTTAGAATTATGCTAACTCCTTTAAGTGCAAAATTATAAAAATGGTTCTTAATTTCTCTTACTCATTTGTTTTGGAAGACATTCATGTGGGAGATGGTACCTGGTTAATAATTCTTTCCTTGTTAAGTTTATGGAGCTAGAACATTGTCATTTTTCACTATTCATGTTTATGTTAATGAAGCCATTCTTAAATCTGCAGTTCTACTTTGTTCAACTTTTATAGTAGCATTCCTATTCCTGGAAGCAGTGTTATGATACTGAATTATGTTAATAATACAGTTTGCTTAGGTTTTTAGACACAATGAACTTCAATATTAAAATAGCAGTAAAGAACCCACTACTTATTATCTTCTGCTTTTTTGTTATTTATTAATATATTGTCCAGAAAATTTTTTTTTAAATTTGGTTGTAGATTTGCAATTGATTGGCACTTTTAAATCACAGTAAAACATATCATGACTAGAATTAGTAATACTACTGAAAACATCTATTTTTCTTAGCAGGAGATAAAACTAATTATTAGGCTATCAACTTTCTTTTCTGTATTTAAGAAAGTAAAATTAGAAAGGATTGTTTTAAGTTTTCTGAGAGAAAACATTTTCAAATTTAAGTGAACAATTATTATGGCTATTTTGAAGCCAGGCATCACTTCTCCAACTTAGTTTTTAACCTATATTTGTCTGTCTATATCTATATGGATTTGGGTGTGATATATTTTTGGTATCTTTACAGTTGAGAGTGAAAATGCATGTATAGGGTGTGAAGTTTGTTACATTCCAAAAAAATCTCCTGTCCTCAAAAAGCTTTAATCCTGACTTAAAATACAAAAATAAATCTGAAGTAAACTAAGACAAGTACTTGGTTTTCTTTGTGGATACTACTGTTGCTTTGCTGCCCTCTACAGTCATCTTAAATAGTCATTCTGTATGTAGATTTTTCTCCTGTGAAAGGTTAGAATACTTGACCTGTGAACTTAAATTTCAGGAATGGGTCAAGAAATGTTTATTATTAAAATATGGTAAAGTTTAGTTAATCACAACAATTGACCTCTCATCTAAAAATAAAATACTTAGAAAATGGAACTGAGAATAAATTGGAGATAACTGAACATTAATCAAAACATAGATGATTGAGTTCCAGCCATATATATGCTAGGTAATATAGCAAATACCACTGTAGACAAAGGCATGGGAGCTACATTAAAGCTTATAAGTAGCATAGACTACTAGCATACAAATCAAAATACGTGTGCAAATACATAGATACATATATGTGCATACATGATGTATATTTGTGTGTATATATATATATATATATACACACACACACACACACACATACACATACACACACACGTGTGGCATTTGTAACATCGGTATGATAGAGCTTTAAAAAAAGATCACTAAGTTCTGGAAAAGTCAAGGAAAGCTAATGAGAAGAGATGAAATTTGGAACTACTATCTTTTAAGACCAGAATCCAGTTGGATTATACATGGTTATTTCAAATAGGAAAGAGACATTTTTTTAAAACACTAAGTATCTCTTACATACAAAGGTCTGTGATAGATTTCTTGGAATTTTGCCTTTAAGAAATTCAGACCTTCTTCTTTTTTTTTAATACTCTAAACCCCAAGAAATGTGAAATTTAATTGTCAGGAGATCTGAATTAGCATGTATTTCCCTCTCTTTTTATATGGTAGATCCATTTTTTTCTTCAGTCTTTTTTATTGGCTAAACTATTTCTTTCATAGAGTTGCTGTGAAAATTAAATCACAGTATATAGGACTCTCTATAAAAATTCTATGAAAATGTCCCATGAGATCATGGAAGAGGGAACAGTTTCCCTAGGGATAGAGACTGACTTAAAGAGGTGAAAATTTTCTGTCTTAATCTTGAAGGAAAATTTAGGTTTCCATTTGTGAGGGAAAATTAAGAAGGATCTTTATAAGATATAATGGCTACTAGATGAGGACTCTGTAGAAGGAATTAGTGTTCAAGCATGAGTTTTATACAGGGAAGTCATGTTTTTGTTTCATTTGTTTATGCTATTTTCTCAGTAGGTGGGCACATGGCCTATCCCCAGTTTTGATTTGAGCTGGAGCTCCTTTATTAAAGGCCTCTTAAGAGTACTGGGATTATAGGTCTGTACTACCACATGCCAAGTCCACAGCAGTGAGAAGCTTTGAAACTTGAAGCAAGCTTTTTAAATTTTTTCTTTTTTATATTAGAGCTTGAACTCAGAGCTTCATACACTCACTTGGACTTCTTGCTCATGGCTGGTGCTCTACCACATTTCTAGTCTGGCATTTTGTTGTTTGATTAGAATGGAATCTTACAGACTTTTCTGCCTGAGTGAACTTGAAATCTTGATCCTTTAGGTCTCATCTTCCTAAGTAGCTTATTCGATAGATGTGAGCCAGTGGAGGCCAGCTTGAAGCAAGCTTTTGTGTCCACTTTGTGATCTGAGAATATTGTATAGCTCTTGTAGCTAAGTATGCATGTATTTAATTAAGCAAAGCAGAGGCAAAAAGGGATCATAAGGAGAGAATTTCAGGGCAAATGACAGCTAGGTTGAGGGAGGAATAGGTCTGAGAAGTAGATTACATGTTTAGATACTGTGAATGAGAAAGAGTAAGTTAGATATGAATGAATTCAGATTTCTTGAATGAATGAATAGGAAAGGATAGTGAAGTGATTGATCAACCAAATCATTTTTTGGAGGCATTTTAATTGTGATGCCTCTCAAGCATTTTGATCTGTAATTGGAAATGAGAGAGAGGGGGAGTGATGTGAAATTGGTAACTATCAAGACTGTGGTATTTAGATTGGATGCGATGAATTGTTTGAGAGGAAAAGGAACAGAAAGGGAGGAGAAACAGCAGGAGAAGAAAAAGATTGGGATATTTTAAATCAACTAGTAAAAGGAGGAAAAAATACTTGAAAAGTAGACATATGCAAATGTTGGGAAGAAAAAGTCAAATCCCAAGGAATTAACAATTGAGGAAATTGTGAAGCATTAAATTGAAGAATTTTTATGAGACTGTTATGTATCTTTGTGAAATAAATACATTAACATGAAGAAGTCCAGGAACAGGAAGTAAATAGAAACAGTTAAAAACACAAGGAGGCTAGACTTAGTAGAGAAAAGACTTTTTTTTTTTTTTTTTTTGCGGGTCCTAGGGCTTGAACTCTGGGCCTGGGTGCTGTCTCTCAGCTCTTCAGCTCAAGGCTAGCGCTCTACAACTTGAGCCACAGTGCCACTTCTGGTTTTCTGGAATTTAATTGGAGATAAGTTCCTGCCTCAGCTGGCTTTGAACTGAGATTCTCAGATCTCAGCCTTCTGAGTAGGATTACAGGTTTGAGTCACTGGCACCTGGCTCTTGAGAGACATTTCTTAAGAAAACTAAAAAGAGAGATATAAGAGAGGAGAGTTAAAGAGAGGCCTTGATCTTTAAGGACTTAAGTGATATATTTTGAGAATAAATGAATGTGGATGTTGTTGGGGCTTAGGCTAGAACTTTGCGGGGAAATGAAATATAACATCCACTAATAATGAATTAAATGATAGCCTCACATCCAATCTGGCGTTTTGCTGGATACATGGAAATGAGTTTCTCATACTTTACTGCCTAAGGGTGGCTTTGAACTGTGGTCCTCTGTGTTCCAGCTTCCTGTATAACTGTGGATTACCCTATTGACATAAAATGTTGAAATTGGGAAGTATTAGTTCACTGACCTTGTTTTTGTTGTATTTTGAACTTGGCTGCTTTTAATCCCTTTCCATATACTTTTAAGGTTCGTAGATACTGTATTGAATTTTTTTTGTAGCTAAGTAGAAAACTCAGTTAATTAGTCATATATAGCTCTTCGCTGGAACTGTGCTTTCTAAGAAATGCTAAACTGTGTAAGACTAATTAGAAGACTTCATTTCTAGTTTAGTTTTTCAGTTCTTATTGCTATTCTTTCCTTAATTTTGATTCAGTTTTCTTTCCCAGTTTTACTTATATTTTTATATTCTCAAGATCTTTGGTTAGCTTGGAGTAGTCTTAGCCTGTGAAAATTTTAGCTTTCAAGGCTAAATACCTAACATGCTATCAATTGCCAAGCTTTTCTTGATTCTCTGGATTATTATGTCTGTTGTTATTTATATGACCTAGAACAAATCTTGATTCTTAACCTCTCACATGGAATAAATAACCTGTGTACCACACAGGGTGAAGTGATAAGAGGTGAGGATCACATGTATGTGTGTAAATGCTTTTTGAGTTTTAAGAAAGTATACTTTTAAGATAAGACATTTTATACATGTGAAGATTGAGTTCAAGAAAAATTGACTCTCATCACCCAGCCATCATTATGTATCTGCTTTACATAGAACCTCAGCTCCGATAGTTCTTTTAAAATACTGGTTTCTATAATCTTTACATTCTACTTTCTTTTCTTCCCTCCTTTACCTACTTACATGCTGTAGTCTATCATTAACACTACTTTTTTGCCTACACCAATTCCCTTGGTTATTTCTCTTATAATTGTGTTTGCCTTGTGTAACTCCCAACACAGCTTACATCTTGTTCTTTGTCAACTTCATGCCTACACTCAGGCAGCTGAACATGGATTGATGTTGCTGTAAATCAGAATTAGTAACTTCATGTGGCTGTAAGTACCATCTTGAAATCCTACATTTTTTTAGTCAGCAAGTCTAAAACTCTAGCCCCAGGATCGTTTTTACACTGAAAAATTGTTGAAGACTATACCGAGTGAGCCTTCATTAAAGTAGATCTTATCTCTCAGAATTTACTTGGTTAAAAATTAAAGCTAAGAAATTAAAGGAGGAGGAGGTAACAATGCTTGATAGGAAATGTACTCATTACCTTGCTCACATAACTATAACCCCTCTGTACAGTATTTTTACAATAAAAAAACATATAATAAAAAAAGAAATCAAAGTATGTAAAACTTCTAATCCTAGCTACTCAGGAGACTAAGATCTAATAAGGATTGAAGCTCGAAGCATCCTGGGCAGTTCATGAGATTTTTATCACCAGTTAACCATCAGAAAGCTAAAAATGCAACAGTGGCTCAAGTGGTTGAGCACTCACTGTCTTTGAACTGAAAAGCTCAGGGACAGAACCCAGGTCCTGAGTTCAAGCACACACACATGCACACGCACACGCACACGCCCGTACGTTACCATTATCCGTTACCATTATCATCAAAAAAAATCTAAAGATGTTTGCCTACTCATTCAGAAGCACTAATAAATCTATTACATGCTAACTGGTATTTCTGTAGGAAGTAATGTTTCCTAGAAAACTAGTAGCATTATTTTATACTTCGCAAATCTCTTTAATGTCTATTTTTTCTAGAAAACAGCTGACTTTTCATGCTTCTTCCATATTCAGTCTACTGCATTGTTATGTAGCTCCTAGAAAATTTACGATATACTTATGGCAGAATGAGATCTAAAAGGACAAATAACATTTCAATATGACTGTGAAAGTAGTTTAGTTCATTGAATACTGAAATATTTTGGAGATCCTCAAGTGTTCCACATGTACTTCGATTACTGTAGGTTGAATGTCTCTAATGTGAAACTACATCTGAAACTCTTAAACACGTAATTAAAATTTTTGTCAGATTAGTGGTGGTCAACTGACAAATATTCAAAATTCTGAAAAACTGAATTTTGATGTATTACTGGTTCTATGCATTTTGAACCATGAATAAAAACTACATGACATCATCAGACCATTTACTCTCTCCCACAACTGCTGCTCACCTCGTTTCCTTTTAAGACTCTAGAACCTTTTCATTCTTAGATGACATTTTAGTGTACTATTTCTGAGAGCAAATAGAAATAAGAACATTTGCTGCTGTTTGTCTACCTGTCTGTACTGCTTCAGTCACTCTTCTGTAATGAATATACAGTGGATGACTATCCCCTCTGTATGGTATTATATACTGCTTCAATACATCGTTTCAGTATTTAGCCTATCTTTTATAGCATAAGGTTTCCTTTCAGTCATCTGGTTCAGCATTCAAATGTACTATGTAGCTTTCATTAAAAAGAAAAAACACATATCTTGTCCCATAGCCTTCTTTGAGCTATGTTTAATCTCTTTGCTTTCTTTCACAGTAAAAGTCTTCACAACTTCATTAGGGTGGAAGATAGACTATTTATTTCTGAGTTTTGACATAAGTATGTACCAGTAAAACTTTCAGCACATTCACCATGGTGAGTGTTATCCATCATCCCAAAGGTTATGGATGCCTTCTGATCCACAAAGCTAACACATTTCAATACCACTTCTTCCAAGCAAACACTGTTTTGTGTTACTGTAGTTTACATTTTCCAGAGATTGATGTAAATGAAATTATACCATACCTATTTTTCTGTCTGCTTTCAACATATTTTTGAAATTAATCTTTATTGTGACATGTTACCAACTTATTTTATTGTTATGTGGTATTTCTTATTTTCTTCTAAATGGTCTGTGTTTTTAACAGTTTTATTTTGTATGGAAGATTCAGTGTTCCCATATTGTTTTCCTTCCCCTAGCACCACAACATTCCTTACTATCTGATGGTTAGAGCAGAGTGGTAAATTTGTTATAATTGAGGAGCCTAAATTGATACTTCATTATTATAATCCATAGATTAGATTAGGGCTGACTTCGGGAGGCATACATTGGTGAGTTTTAGCAAATGTATAATGACATGTATTCACCATTAGAATATCAAACAGAATAAATTTCACTGTCCTCAAATTTTTGGTCTTCTACCTATTTATCCCTACTTTCTGCTTAACCACTGAAAACCATTGATTTTTTTTTTTTTGTCGGTCGTGGGGCTTGAACTCTGGGCCTTGGCGCTGTCCCTCAGCTCTCCAGCTCAAGGCGAGCGCTCTACCACTTGAGCTACAGCACCACTTCCGGTTTTCTGGTGGTTTATTGGAGATAGGAGTCTCACGGTCTTTCCTGCCCGGGCTGGCTTTGAACCGCGATCCTCAGATCTCAGCCTCCTGAGTAGCTAGGATTACAGGCGTGAGCCACCAGCGCCCGGCTAACCATTGATCTTTTAATTCTTTGAAAAGTTTTGTTTTTTTCCCCAAAAATGTCCTAGGCTATATAACATGTATTCAAATTGGATTCTTTTACTTAGTTTTATGAATTTGAATTTTCTCCATGTCTTGTCCTTTGATAGCTATTTAATTTTAGTTCTGAATAATACCTATTGTCTAGCTGTACCATATTTTATGCATTCACCTACTGAAAGATGTATTGGTTGATTGCAAGCTTTAGATGTTGTGAATGAAGTTACTATTTTACATCTACATAGATGTTTCTGTTTGTACCTAAGTTTTTAACTTGTTAAATACCAATGCAATTGCTAGTTTATGTGGTAATAGTATGTTTTATTTTATTTTATTTTTTTAAGAAACTGTGCAACTATCTTCAGAAGCAGATGAGTCATTTTGCTCTCTCACAGCTAGGCGTGAATGTTACTGTTGTACCAAACCTTGTTAGCAATTGGTGCTTCAGTGATCCCAGTTTGGTCATTCTACTGGGTGTGTGCAGTGGTATCACATGGTTTTAATTTGCAGTTCCCTAGTGATGGAGAGTGTTGAATATCTTTCCATATGCTTCTTTTATCTTTATATATTCTTTGTGAGATGTCTATTCAGGTGTTTCATAAATTAAAAAAAAATGATTTTCTTTTTCTTTAGGTTCTTTTTGGGGGTGGGGAGAGGGCAGTACTGTGTTTGAATTCAGGGCCTTCCACTTGTTTGGCAAGTACCCAGCCACTACTTGTATATTAGAAAATAAACAAGTTTATTGAGTTATAGGAGGTCTTTCTATGTGTTAAGTTATCAGATATATTTTTTTGTGAACTTTTTCTCCCAGTTTTTGGATGTACTTTATAAAGCAGAAAGTTTTAGTTTTAATGACATTTAATTTTAACCTCAGTTGTTGCTTTTATATATCATGCCATTGTCATATCCGCATTGTCATGTAGTTTTTTAGATTTTGTCTCATCAGTTTTTTATTCTTATTTTATTTTATTTTTTGTCGGTCGTGGGGCCTGAACTCTGGGCCTGCGCACTGTCCCTCAGCTCTTCAGCTCAAGGCTAGCGCTCTACCACAAGCCACAGTGCCTCTTCCGGCTTTTTCTACTTATGTGGTGCTAAGGAATTAAACCCAGGGCCTCATGCATCCAAGGCAAGCACTCTATACTGAGCCACCTTCCCAGCCCCTCAACAGTTTTTTAGTGTTGACTGTTATATTTAAGCTTAATGATAGATTTTAAGTTTATTTTTGTGTAGAGTTATTTCTAACTTTATATCTTTGCATGCAGATATCTAACACCATTTGTGAATATATTTTTTTTTCTGTTGTGTTTATTACCTTCACCCCTTTATAAAAGATTGACTGTATTTGTGTGGATCTACTTTTAGGTCCTCTACTAATCTGTCATTGTTTTGCCAATGCACAATGTCTTAATTATTGTATCTTTATAGTGTAGCTTGAGGTTAGATAGTGCCAGTTCTGAGTCTTTTGCCTTCCTCTCCTTTTCCCCAATATAAACTTTAGAATCAGTTTGTTAATGTCTGCAATAAAAGTTGCAGAGATCTTGATGGGATCCATATACCAATTTAAGAAGAACTGACATCTGATTGTCAGTATTATGTCTTCCTATTCATGAACATGAGTTACCTATATCTCTATTTGTTTAGTTCTTTGTTTCTCATCATAGTTTTATAGTTTTCTGCAGATAGGTCTTGTATGTGTGTATTTTACTGGCTTTATACCTGGGTATTTCATTTTTAAGGTATCAGTGTAAGTGATACTATGTTTTCAAATTCTATACATTCATAAATATTATTTTGAAAAGTGATGAAAGTACTATTAAGTTTGTATCCTGTAATATTGGTATAAGTGAATATATTAGCTCAGAAGATATTATTATTTGTCTTCTTCTAATTAATAAACACCAAATGGTGATCTTCTTAATATATTAGTGAGGACGTTGAGTAAGATGTTGAAAAGGAGAGGTGAGGGCAAATCTCTTTGCCTCATTCTTGATCTCTTAGGGGTAGTATGTAGATGGTTCTTGTCAAATTAAGTTGTTGACAGTCAGCTTTCTATTCTTTTTTGTTACGGAGTGATAAATCATTGTATGCATATATTACAGTTTATTTGTTAATGAGATATTTCTAGTTTGAGGTTATTAGGAAAAAGCTACTGTGAACACTTGTATTGTTTGTGTTGGTAAATGGGCAATGCTTTCCTTTCAAATGGGCTAACAGGGTAATGTGGCCAAATCCTAATACTTGTTTAACTTTACAAAACTGCTTACTGACTTTCAGTGCAGTTACATAGTCCAACGAACATTTCAAAAAGCTTCGACTCACCTATGATTTTTATAACATTTAGTGTGGTGAGTCTTTTAATTTTAGTTGAGTATTTAGTAGTGGCTTATTTTGGTTTGAATTTGTTACCCTAAAGATGTTGAGCATATTTTTGTGTACTTATTTTCTTTGTTTCTGTTCAACTTTTGCTCACTTAAGAAAAAAAGATTCCTTTTTTTTATTATGAAGTTTTTGTGGTCCTTTATGCAGATACATGTTTTGCACATATTCTCTTAGTAGTTTATCTTCTTTAACTGGCAGATTTTGAACAAAAACTATTATAAAGTTTATGATGCTTTTAGTAACATATCTAAAAAAATAATTACATGACCAGTATCACACAGATTGGTGTTTGTATGTAAGCTTTAGAAACATTGTCAATTTCTGTTAAAAATCAGATGGAATTTTGATAGCATTGTACTTATGATGTACACCTTAGTTAGTGTATAGGATATCTTCCTGGTTCTTTCCTTCTCCCTGGTCATTTTTTTGTTATCTTTGTTGAATTTTATCTACTTCAAACCTTTAAGATGTTTTAATGCATCACAGATGCTTGATCTTCATATATATCTTTGCTATCAATACTCTTGATTTCATGCAGTCTCATAACTGTGTGTTGATTACTCTAAATTTATATACTAGCCCATCACTTTCTCCAGAACCAGCATACTTTTATATAATCCTGCTGCTTATTCAGCACATACCCATTTGGTTGTGAAGTAGCCATGTTAAGTGTAAGATTTGAACTCTTTTCTATCTCTAACTCTTAAAAGTCCTACATACTAGTTCTCACTTTGGTAAATGGAACTCCATTATACATTTTCAGACTAAAATCCATGGCTGTTCTGTTTCTTACATTCCTTCACCAAATCTTGTTTGCTGTACCTTCAGACTATATAGCATAATGTGTCCATAATCTAACTTCTGTTTTAAGATTTTCATTGTGATAAATCTGGTTCAAACTTCACCTTCTTTCTTCCATATTAACATGATAAATCCTAGCTGATACCTGTGGTTTAGTCTTTTCTTTCTTGCTGTTGTTTCCCAACATGAGAGTGATCTTTTTTGGTTGTTATTAAAAGTTTATAATTTTTTTATTATCCTGTGTAGTTGAACAGAAGAGTTTCAATTCAACATGTCAGTTAGTGAGTATAATACATCTTGTTCAATGTCACCTCTTTCTTCATTCTCCCCCATCTCACCCAGAGTGATCATTTAGAATATGTCATGTTTTTGCTAAAAATTCTCCTGTGGTTTCCCACCTTCTGCAGAATGAAAGCCAGTGTTTAAAATGTCCTCAGTTTGTGGTGCCTGCTGCCCTTGTAGCATCATCTCCTGTTGTTCTTCCTCTCTTTTCACTCCAGGGACACGCAGAAGTCTTTATTCTCCCATACTTTTGTAGTTTTCCAGTGTCCTCTTAAAAAGACCTTTTGGAACTCATCCTTATTTCAAAACACTTGCTGCATCTACCCTAAAGCAATACCTCTTAACTTGGTTTTATTTTCCTCCAGAATTCTTACTATTTGATAAATAATATTTTATTTTATTAACACTGTTTCATAATTAGAATGCAAAGCCCATAAAGACAGAGACATTTGTTCAATACCATTATACCAGCACCTTCAACAAGTGTCTAGCATAAAGTATGCACTTTGTAGATACTGGTGAATGAATGAAGGAATAACTGCTTCTTTTTGGCGTTGGACTGATTGGCTTAGAATATGGAACAGAATCTTCTATAATCCAAGAGTTATATTTTCTAATGACCTGAGAGAAAATTAGAGAGTCTTCAATATGCTAATACTACTTAAGCTTCCAGTTTATAAATAATTTCACAAGTTATTGAACTTACTTGATTGTTCTTTATGCTTATTTCTATTTGAATGTTCTGTTGGGAAGCACTTTTAAAACTTAAGTTTTGAGCTTAACATGACAACTATTTATCAATTTATAACATGGATAATGAATTCGACTTACCAAAATGTGTGTTGATCTATACAGAAATAATTTGTGGATAGCTGGATGCTGTTATTGTATTGTGTTCTCTTAAAAAACTGTCCTAAATTCTGAGAATTCTAAGGATCCATACCTTTAAAGATCTTTGAATCTTTTTTCAAAATAATCCATGGTAGCTGGGTGCTTGGGGCTCATGCCTACAATCTAGTAATAGCTGCTCAGGACCAAGGTTTGATGCCAACCTGGGCAGGAGGTAAGTCCAGTATACTTTATCTCCAGTTAACTACCAAAAAGTCAGAAATGGAGCCATGGTTCAAAGTGGTAGAATGCTAACCTTGAGGACAAAAGCTCAGGGACAGCATCCAGGCCCTGAGTTCAAATTCCCCCCCCCAAAAAAAAATCCATAGTAGTAGTAATATATTAGATATTACATTTTCTTTTCTTTCACAATTATTTTCTTAAACATACTTTGAAATGCTTTATGTCATCTAGGCTTTCTGTAATACTTACTGAATGACTACTAAAATACAGTTGAAGACTCCAGAAAGTTGTGTTTTTATGGTTGAGTATTTTCATGGAATGCTAGTATTTCTGTGTCTGTCTCTTAAAGAACAATAAGTGCAGCTCAATTAATTAGATAAAAATGACATAAAACTTAATTGTAATTTAGGTAGACTCAGAAAAGAAACATTTTAGCATGGTTTTCCTTGACTCCCATAGTGAGCAGAAATCTCTCATGACTAGGTTAGAGTTCTTAGTGGATATATGGAAGATCCATTTCTTTACTGTTTGTTAGCCGCTGTATTTCAGACTTACAAATGATAAACTTACTTTAAATACGTTAGTTATTTTGCAATAAACATTTATGTGCATCAATGACCCTTAAGCTCTGCAGTTAAACTCTATGTGTGTGTATGTGTGCGAGTGTGCACATGCATGTGTGTACATGTGTGTGTCTGTCCATTTGTCCATGCCTGTTTGTGCCTGTCTGTACCTGTCCATGCCTGGCCTGGGGCTTGGGTGTTGTTCCTAAGCTTTTTTGCTTCAGGATAGTGCTCAACTGCTTGCACCACAACTCCATTTTGCCTTTTTAGGTAGTTATTGGATATGAGAGTCTCAAGGACCTTCCTACCCTGTCTGGCCTCAAACTATGATCCTCAGATCTCAGCCTCCTGAGTAGCTAGAATTACAGGCATGAGCTACCAGTGTCAAGTGTGGAGAAAAGGAAACTCTCACTGAAATTAAGGTTTAAACCCAAGGTTTGGGTGTGGTGGGTGGGGGTGAAGTAAATATGTAGTCCCTAACAGTTCTCTTATCCCATCTTTTCTCCCACCTCTGTCTGTGATTTTGTTAATCTTTGTCCTTCATGTTTTTTTAAAATTCTTTTTTAGGGATGTAATATAGGGATATTCCCAAAGAAATTTCTATGGTATTAAAATTTGTTTGAAAGATATTACATTAATGTTACCTTTTTCTATATAAAGTTATCCTAAAACTTGATATCTTTTTTGTTGCTGATGTTGGTTGGGGTGCTTGAACTCTGGGCTTGGGTGCTGTCCTGTGCTCTTCAGCTCAAGGCCAACACTCTACCACTTGAACCACAGTGTCACTTCCGGTTTTCTAGTGGTTTATTGGAGATAAGAGTCTCATGCCTTTCCTGCTCAGCCTTTCTTGCCCAGGCTGGCTTTAAACTATGATCCTCAGATCTCAGCCTCCTGAGTATCTAGGATTACAGGTGTGAGCCACTGGCACCTGGCCTAAAACTTGGTAACTTTTAACATCTATGTACTGTCTCAATTTCTGTGGGTCAAGAATCTAGGCATGGCTTAGCTGGATCTTAAGCTTTCGATCTTCACTAAAATGCTTTTTCCTTTGTTTTTCCATTGCAACATACTTTGGCATAAACTTTTTGTACCTCACATCCAACCTAGATGACATTCATCCTCTTTTTTGTTCCGTTATGAGAAAGGAGGGAAGAAGTGTGTGTATGTGTGTGTGTGTATGTGTGTGTGTGTGTGTGTGTGTGTGTTACACCTATGGGGAGAAAAGGGAAGAAGAGAGACCATATGTAGCATAACGTTTCCATTTTAACAATTATACTATGTATTTTCCCCATAGGTGCCTTAGCTGGACCAATTATTGTGGAGCCACATGTCACCGCAGTATGGGGAAAGAATGTTTCATTGAAGTGTTTAATTGAAGTAAATGAAACCATAACACAAATTTCATGGGAGAAGATACGTGGCAAAAATACACAGACTGTTGCAGTCCATCATCCTCAATATGGATTCTCTGTTCAAGGAGAGTATCAGGGAAGAGTCCTGTTTAAAAACTATTCACTAAATGATGCAACAATTACTCTACATAACATAGGATTCTCTGATTCTGGAAAATATATATGTAAAGCTGTTACATTTCCACTTGGAAATGCCCAGTCTTCTACAACTGTAACTGTGTTAGGTAAGTGTGTTTGAAATATATTTGGTGATGGTAATGAGGATCATAGGAGAAGTATTTTCTAGCATTTAAAATGAAAGTTTTCTTTAGGCTTAAATAATTCAAATATGAATTCTATCTTATAGTTTATAAGTCCAATAATAAACAATCTTATCTATGTCTGCCTGATTATATAATGTTATATAATTTTGCTCTTAATTTTTTTCACAAGAGTTTTAATTATAATAGTAATGCTGTGACATATTTTTACTAATTTCCCTCAAATTTTTAACCTTAAATTATTTCATGTTAGACTTAAGTTTTTCCTTTTCATTTCTTTTTTTTTTGGGGGGGGCAATAACATGTTTCAATTTGGCACATCAAATTTATAACTCTTGTAGATTTGTGTAAACATTTCATAATTATTTTCTGCTTTTTCATAAATGCTGTAGTTTAAGGTGAAATATTGGATAAGCTTATAAACTTTAAGATAACTATCTGGAATGTAAATCAATTTGAAAATGTTGATGAATACTTTTCCAGAATGATACAGTAAGAATTCAGATGTAATACCAACTGTGGCTAACATGAATATATACTGCCCAGATGCTCTTTGAAAAGGACCACTGCTCAGCTACTGGGAAATAGAGTTAACTAATCGCTTTGCAGAAAGCCTGTGAGAGTTCTGAGTAGAATATAGGAATGAGCCCTAGTGAACATGGTAGAAATCCTTGTGTTAGTTCATGAATGATAGTAGGGTTGGAGTAAGCACAGATGCAAGATGATTTCAGGAAATGTTCTAGAATTGAGGGTTAGTGAATTCAGATCAGGAGGCAGAACAGAATGTCCATTCAAGCAATCCTCACTTGTTGAATTTTTAGGGCCAAAATTATGTGTTGTGTCAAGGTGTCTTTTCTATTGTAGACTTTGGTGACATCCATGGCATCTAACCCATCCTCAGTAATTGCCAGGTGTCCTTGTGAAAGGCTTTTAGGATGATGGGTATCATCTGTTCAGAACTTTGCACAGTGTTACACTTGATTTTGAAGAATTTATATAAAGTATAAGAATTTTTAAGTTTAGTAAATTGAATATTGGCATAGGAAATTTGAGATTGATATCATATGAACTTAATAGCTAATGATTGTACTATTTCTTCCCTGTTTTACTCTCAGACCCTTGGTGTTTAAAATCGTCCAGCAGAATTAGTATTATTCTGAGATTTTATTAGAAATTCTGAATTTTGTTTTTTTTCCAAAACTGTTTGAACAGTAATAAGTTTAAGCAAGATGATCTGTTGACTTGCATCCACAATATAGTTTTGGAAACACTTCTGTAATTAGCTTCTCAATCACGTAGAAGTATGCCTTACTTTTGGTAGACTTGGCATAGAGTAGGTGTAGTGAGTTATGATTTAAGAAGATCAGCTTGGTGTTTTTGACAGATTGCTTATTATAGGGTATTTAGTTACTCATATTCATATTATACCCAAGGACTTCTATTTTCAGAATAGTTATAATAATAGTAAGTAGTGGTAAACTAGAAGTGAGAAAGTTAATTAGAAGTGAGAAATAATACAGACTTCTAGATTTGGTTTATATCACTTGCATAGTCTGAGTGGAAAATCTTGGCCTATTTAGTGTTTTCAAGTGGTACAAGAAAACAAAGATTCAAATAGTCTCCTTGAATATTTAGGTGTACAACTAAGTAAGCAGGAACCTATATGAATAAGGAAAAAATAGACCTGAGACAATATAAGTGGTTGGAATTACCAAAGATTTTAAAATGTACTTATACCACTTGGAATAATCTATAAATTTTCTATGGAGAATAAAAAACAAATCACTAGTGGTTGGCCTCAAAGTAGAGAAGTACAGAATTTCTTAGACATAAAGCAACTACAAAACAAAACAAAGCTGATAACTGTTAGTACATTTGAATTAACATGTTTATCAAAACATCCACTTGCCTAGCACACAAGAGGCCCTGGGTTTGATCTCTAGTAATCCCAATTCCCTTCTCCACTTGTATCAGAAAACTAAAAACATAAGACCTAAACTTATAATACATATAATTTTTAAAAAAGACTTTACAAAATTAAATAAAACTATATATTTATAAGAAAAAAACCAGGCACCTACTTTTAATTTGTATTCCTCAGCTAAAGAAATTCCACATGACCCTAAGACACATAAATTCTCACTCTCCTTCACAATCTGAGGTAACAATAAAATGTTATCCATATGTTCTTACATTACCCCTGGGACTGACAGATACTAAGAATTGACTGTAGTGATCCAAGAAATCCTCTGATGATTGTGAGTAAATTGATAACTTCAGAAAAGGTTTTAGCATTGTTTGAAAAAATAGAAGTAAATGTAATAATAACAATTCTTTTTTTGTTTTTTCAGTCATGGATCTTGAACTCAGGTCCTGGGCATTTTCCCTGAGCTTTTTCAGTCAAGACTAGTGCTCTACCACTTGGAGCCACAGTGCCACTTTTGGTGTTTAGTCTTGCCTGGGCTGACTTAATTGAGATCTTCATCTCAACCTGCTGAGTAGCTAGGACTATAGTCATCAGCCACTGGTGCTTCCCAGTAGTAACAGTTCTAATACCAAGGACAAACTTAAGAAGAGACTTGTACAAAAAAAGAAAAAAAACCCAACATATACAAGAGATAATATATCTTGTAAAATAGATTAAAACACAGAAGAAATAATCCTAGTGTTCACCAGTAAATACATGGTACAGCAGTTAAAACTGATAATCTTTGCAATTCCATATTTACCTAAGTAATTTAAAAACACAAAGTTAAATTGAATTCCAAAGAAGATAATTGCTCCAATATGCCCAGAACAGAAAGTTGAGTCAGAGAAAAACCATACAAATGGTATAATCTAATTATAAAGTTCAGGAATAGATGCAATGAGATTATTTGTTTAAATTTGTACTTACTGGTTATAAAGCTATGATTGATAAGTTTTTAATCAATAAAATTTTCAGCTGAGCTCTGGTGGTTCACACCTTTAATCATAGCTAGTCAGGAGGCTGAGTTCTGAGGATCATGGTTCAAAGCCAGCCTAGGTAGAAAAAGTCGTGAGATTCTTTCTTTTTTTTTTTTTTTTCAGTCATGGGGCTTGAACTCTGGGCCTGAGCACTGTCCCTCAGCTCTTCAGCTCAAGGCTAGTGCTCTACCACTTGAGATACAGTGCCACTTCTGGTTTTCTGGTGGTTTATTGGAGAGAAGAATTTCATGGACTTTCCTGCCCAGGCTGGCTTTGAACTGCGATCCTCAGATCTCAGCCTCCTGAGTAGCTAGGATTACAGGCGTGAGCCACAGGCGCCTGGCTATGAGATTCTTATCTCCAAGTAAGCACAAAAAGCTGCACATGGAGCTGTGATTCAGGTAGTAGAATACTAGCCTTGAGGAAAAGACACAACGACTGTGCCCAGGTCAGGAGTTAAAAGCCTCATTACTGACACCAAAAAAAAAAAACCCAAAACAAAAAATTCACCAAATTTGGCACTCCCCTAGTAGCTCATTCCTGTAATCCTAGCTATTATTGAAGAGGCTGAGATCTGAGAATCATAGTTGGAAGCCTATCTGGAGAAAAAAGTATATAAGACTCTTACCTCTAGTTCACCACCACTTGAGCACTATCCTTGAGCAAAAAAGTTCAAAGAAAGTTCCCAGGCTTGTGTCTAAGCTTCAGTATCTACACACACACACACACGCACGCACGCACGCACACAGATTATTTTGAATATAATGGTCTCCTATTGAAAGA
The DNA here is from genome assembly GCF_000151885.1 of Dipodomys ordii. NCBI lineage: Eukaryota > Metazoa > Chordata > Mammalia > Rodentia > Heteromyidae > Dipodomys > Dipodomys ordii. Next base: position 5,187,548 of record NW_012267327.1, read on the forward strand.
AGAGATGATCAAGAAAAGGCTTGAAGGATTTCAAAATGTTGCTGTTATTTGTTATGATGTGTGGTGTAGTTACATAAATGTTATATAATTATTCATTATATCGCAAATACTGGACAGGATATGGGGACTTAATGCAACTGCTATGGAATGAAGTTTAGAAATTCCTTAAAAAGTAAACATGTAACTGCTTTATGATCCAGTAATTCTTGTCCATTTATTCAAAAGGTAAGTCAGGATAATTTGCACACATATGTTCACCATAACCATATGATGGAAACAGCTTAGATGGCTTACAGTAGATGAGTAAATAAAGAAAACGTAATATATATATACAATGGAATTTTATTCATCAGGAAAAATAATATGTCATTTGCAGAGAAATGGATGGACTAGGAAAAACTACTTTGTGATTTCTAGCTCAGGGAGACAGCATATATTTTCCCTCATATATAGATGTTAGATCTAAATTGTAAAATATGAATATATATATATATATATACATATACACATATAGCCATATATACATAAACACAAGTAAATAGGATACAGTATAGGTAGAGGAGGGGGGATTCCAATAGTGTAACTCCTTTGAACAACTAATTTACAGTCTTAACTTACCAGTAAGTTGAAATATGTAATGTCAGCAGGGATGGAGGTCAAGGGGAAGAGGCGGTATAGACAAAAGGAGACAGAAATGGTGGACAAATACAGTCAATATACATATGTGAAAATGGAACCTGGTGACTTGAAATTAGTGGATTTGGGATAGATGTGGAGGAGAATGAAGGAAGGGGTATCGTTGATCAAGACACATTGTACTAATAAATTGACATATCCAAGCGAAACCAAGCGAAACATGTTTGTACAACTAGTTAATGATAATAGTAAAAAAAGAACCTAACATTAAAAATTTAAAATAAATTTTTTACATGTGTTTCACATTTTTTTGTTATTTTACACCAATATCTTACAAAGATAAAGCCTATAGGGAGAATATTAATCTTAAAATAGGAAACAATTGACAACTATTTTAAATCAAGAAGACTGCACAATTGTTAGTATAATTAAAAGTGTTTGCTTTACATTTTTTTGCTACAAAATGAAATGCTATATATTTGAACTAGTTTTTTTTTTTTTTTTTCTTCAAGAATAACATCCTTAACCTCAAAGGCCATTGTGGTCAAGGTGACATTTTTACATATACTAATTCGGAGAGAGCTCAACTGACCCCATAATGTAATGTATATCTGTGTCAAAGAAAACCATCGTAGTGATAATATAAAATTTTGACCTTGTTTTTGTCCTAACTAAATGTTTCTGTTGTTCGAAGAATGAAGTTGATGTTGGCATTGAATGAAGTTGGCATTACCTAAAAAATGTGTGGGTAGATATTATATGCAAGTGTCCCTAAGCTTATGAAATACGTCTAGATATGACTGTGTGACTTTACGTATTTTCTTAATTGAGATATAACTTTTTTATTTAAACAGTTGAACCTACTGTGAGCCTGATAAAAGGGCCAGATTCTTTAATTGATGGAGGAAATGAAACAGTAGCAGCCATTTGTATAGCAGCCACAGGAAAACCAGTTGCACACATTGAATGGGAAGGTGATCTTGGTGAAATGGAATCTACTACAACTACTTTTCCAAATGAAACAGCAACAATTGTCAGCCAGTACAAGCTGTTCCCAACCAGATTTGCTAGAGGAAGACGAATTACTTGTGTTGTAAAACATCCAGCCTTGGAAAAGGACATCCGATATTCTTTCATACTAGATATACAGTGTAAGTAATTTACTTTTCAATTTGTGATGTATTTTATTTCATATTTCATCTTTTGAAATATATCTTTATCAAACTATTTTTGGTTTGATAAACCCTATAGCTTTTTTTTGCTTTTTTGTCTTTATTTTTGTTCATATTTTCATAGAAATTTGATCTAATTAGAGCATTTTTTTAAACAGTAAATTTGCCCTTCAACTTAAAAATATTTTAATTGCCCTTTAAATACTGTAGACTGAAAGGAGATGTGAAAATTTGTGCCTTAAAATTTGGAACACGTAGAGCCAGATGCATTAATAAGCTCAAGCCTATCATTTTAGCTTTTGAGAAAAAGAGATTGGGAGGATCTTGTTTTGAGGACATCCTGGACAAAAATTTAGCAAGGCTCTGTAAACACTTTAGACATAGTGAGTTATTCATTCCTGTAATCCTAGCTGTAGGAGGATTACAAACTTAGGCTGATCTTAGACAAAAACCACAAGACCTTAGCGGAAAAATAACCTAATTTTAAAAGGGTATAATGGAGGGAGGGGAGTGGGTAAAAGCACACTTTACATGGAAAACATTTGCCTAGCAAGGTTAAAGGTCTAATTTTTATTCCTGAATGTGAAGGGCTGGATGTATAATACTTAGAAACAAGTAGCTCCAATCTTTCTAATTTTGCCGTTTTTCATTTTTATTTTCTTTACCCATGTTTTATTTCCCTAGATATATTTTACCTAATTTGAAAATCTCTCTTCAGTCTTATTTCGAATCTGGTGTTATAAATAAGATTGTATAACTCTTATATAAGTAAAACAATACTTTTAAGACATCATTAGGATAAAGTCAATTGTAGATAAAGTTCAAAGCTAGATCTACTTTGACAGTGGATCCTGCCCTAAACATATGATTATATTTTCATGTGTATCTCCTCTGTCCTGTTCAATAAAGTTACTCAGTCTTTGGTACATTCTGATATTTTTACTTTTATTTTTGAGTAATAACTAGGTTGATGGTTGCTTATATTTTATAGCAAAGTAAGTTTGTGCAGATTTAGCTGGGTACTAGTAAAATATGGCCTATAATCACAAGGATCATGGTTTGAAGCCAGCTTGGGCAGAAAAATGTGTAATACTCAATTTCCCAAATAAACAGCAAAAATAATGGTGGGATTAGCATGGAACAGCATATCAAAGAGAGCAAGCCAAACTGAGTTCAAACCTCAATGCAAGGAGGGAGGATGGAAGAGAGGGGAAGGGAGGGAAGTAAAGAAGGAAGAACAGGGAAGGGAATGCAGAAGGAGAAAGATTGGGCAGACTAAACTGGGTGTGGTGTCTCTGCCTCACTCTAATCTCATTTACTTGGGAAATAGAGTTGGGGAGGATCTGATTCACAGCCAGCCCATTCAAAAACCTCCTGAGAGCTCATATGAACCAAAAAGCCAGGCAATTCTGTCATTCCAGCTACACAAGAGGTAAACATTATTGGATTGTCTGTGTGAAAGCATCATCTCTGGCTATATTTTTTTGAAGCAATTGCTTTGTTTTCACTATTTTTTTCTATTCCATGTATGATTTTTAATTATACGTTGATATTACATGAGGATTATTTTCAGCACTTAACAAGGTTAAGCTTGAAAAGTATGGATATATAATTTCTAGAGCACAGTAGTTTGAACTCATGGTCTTATACTTGCTTAAGAAAGTATTGCTCTACCATTTGAGCTATAGCCTCAGACCTTTTTGGTGCTAGGTTAGTTATCTTTTGGATAACATTTTTCATAAGGCAGACCTTAGACCCTAATTTTCCTACTTTTCCCTCATGGCTGTTTTTTTATTTGCTTTTCTTTTCTTTCTCTTTTGTATATTTTTTATTGTAAAAATACAGAGGGGTTACAGTTGCATGAGTAAGGTAATGAGTATATTTCCTATTGAGCATTGTTACCTCCTTTGTTTTTCTCCTACCATCCTTCCCTTCCCACCTCCCCGACTCCTCCCTCCCCCCCACAAGTTGTAAAGTTGGTTTTCTTTCACTACATAATTTCACCACTATGATACTATACCATTACATTCTTAAGTGATCTCATCTTTTCTCCTCATTTGATTGTAGTGTACAGTTTTGTCAGTTTCCTCCTTGCCTTCCCAGACTTTTACTTTTTTTTTTAAACATTCAGATTCCAATGATACATACCTTTGTTTCTCATATGTGTGTTTCCTTATGTGTCTAAGAATGAGTGAATTTCATCAGTTTTTCAGTATTGACTTTTAAAATTGCTTGAATGCAGTTTCACAAATACAAAAGTATTTCTCTTAATGTGTAAAGTTTTATAATTAGAATATTTTCTTACTAGTTTGCTTCTAAAATATTAAGGGGTTGGAGTCATGGCTTTGTTGGTGGAGTGCTAGCCAGTGAGTAAAAGTGTTAGGCACTGAGTGTGAATCCTAGTCCCAGGCCAAAAAATAAAATATTAATAATAGTCATGTTTTTGTCTTTTTTTAAATAGGAAAAGTATAAAACATTTGAAAAAAAATTAAAAAACTCTAAAATTTGGAGGATATGTTAATGTCTAACCTTTATCCCTAAAGAGAGATTAAGCGCAAAGAGACATGGATCATTTTTAATAATAATTTTGTATTAAAAAGGCATTTGTTAATTCTTAGTATTTATGAGGCAGGTTCTTTATAGTTAACTTTTAAGTTTAATCTTTTCTAATTTTTTAGTAAAATGTTTTTTAGTAGTTTAAATTGTTCTGACACACGTCTAACACAGGTAAAAGTTGACCTTGTTCTTCCTATCGTCCTCTCTCCCTTTGCTGTGACTTGGTTTTCTGTGTAGCTCACAGAAAATTGGAAGGTCTCTGCACTACGTATAAGAAATACTTACTTAAGGAAGCTTTCATGATCTCTACCATCCTCACCTGAACCTACACTAGCTGTTAGCTCTGGCTTAGTATTCTGCTCTCCCTTGGTCCTCCTAGTGGATTTTGGCTAATATTTTTAAATATCATTCTCTTTATCATTATTAGAATGTAAGTTTCGTGAATATAATTTTTTTTCTTTTTTTTCAAAGTTAATATTTAAACAACTGAAACAGTGCCTGGCATTTATTATAAGGAGATAATAAAATGATGGTTTAGTAAATGTTAGATGTTTGAGTTTATAGTTTATAGGCTACCTGTATTTTGCAGGTAGATATGAATAATTGCTTATTTATATATAGTATATATATAAAAAAAGACCTATGGTGTGCTGAGTGGGTAATGTTTATGTTTTGGTACTGTTGAAGCCCTAGTTAATTTTCTGCACTTGTGTGTAGTCTCAGTGTCATATCTCTAATGCCCATAGAATACTGTAATATAGGGAATCTCCTTTGATTGACATCATGTTTCTTACAGAATATTTCCTTTTAGAGTGAACATCTTTTATTAATTTGTTAAACCTTGGGATTACTTGGCTTACTTGCTCATGTAGCATTCTTACCACCTGACCCATGCCTCCAACCCTGTTTTTGCTAGGTAGTTTGCAGGTGGAAATTAACTGCATGAACTCTCCAGATTTCTGTCTCCTTAATGGCTAAGATTGCATGTGTTAGCCATTGGTACCCTGCAGAACATCTTTTTTAGGACAGTTTTATATAGTTATTTGGCACAATGTATACTACAGTACATGTCTTATTTAATTGTGAGCTATATGTTTTGTTCTGTGTCTCAAATCTTCTAAAATAGGACTTATGTTCTGCTTTTAGTAATTACATGTTTATGATTATTCTTACATTCTGTATTCCTCGTAGCTGGAATAATATGAGTTTATTAATTCATTTGTTTATTCCTTTAGTGAGGTAGTTGTACTTTTATTGAGTGCTGTCTTCCACGTTGATTAAATATGTTGAGTAAAAAATTTAACATGTTTTTTTAAAGCTTAGATGTGGCCAAATCTTTATTCTGCTGTGCTTTGAATATCACTTAAAAAATTATTGTCAAGATGATGTACAAAGGGGTTACAGTTACATATCTAAAGTAGGGAGTACATTTTTGTTGAACTTGTTACTCCCTCCCTCATTTCTCTCCCACTTTGCCTTCCTCCAATGCCCTCCCCAAGTTGTACAGTTCATTTCCAATGTATTGTCTTATGAATATCACTGTTGCATTGGTTCACCATTTGTCCTTTGTCTCACCATTTTGTCATTCCCCTTCCCTTCCCTATTTCAGATAAACATTGATACAATACGTAGGGTACTAAAATCAAATACAGTGACAACAGGGAATAAACAATAGGAAAAAGAAAAAAAAAGCACAAAAGACAGAAGAAATCACATAGTACATTAAAAACAACAACAAAAGAAAACCTCATGTTTCCATGTCTTGGGCTTAATTTCACTTAGCATTATCTTAAATTGAATATAACTTTTATCCTTAATAAAAGATGACTTTTTTTTCCTGCTGTTTGTTGATTTTGTAGATGCTCCTGAAGTTTCAGTAACAGGATATGATGGAAATTGGTTTGTAGGAAGAAAAGGTGTAAACCTCAAATGTAATGCTGATGCAAATCCACCACCCTTCAAATCTGTGTGGAGCAGGTAATGTTTTACTTAAAAGAAACAGTTACCAGTGTATTTTTAAAAGCCTATTTAAGACTGTTTTTATTGCTATACTGCATGATTATAGTAATAGCTAAAGAATTTAAATGAATAGTTTCATAAATGCTCTGCTCCACCCTTTCTGACTTTCCTACCTCCTCAGCTGTGTTTCTTAGAAGTGTCTATGTTAGTGATTTTGATGATTTTTTTCTGGTAGGTATCATCCCAGATACTATTACACTGCTACTTGCTCTTCATCAGTTGTTAACACTGTTTACTTTTTCATGAGTTAATTATTTTAAAAAATGTTAATTTTATGTCTATTTCTTTACCCACAGTCATTATATACCTCCTATCCTTCATTGTCTGAATAAGATTAAGTTACTTTTAGTTAAGCTCTGTAATTAGTGTTCACTTCCCTGTGGCAGGTAAATATATTATTTACCAAGAGCTAAGTAGTTCTGCAGCTATATTTGCTTTCCTTATGGCTACTGATTGCCTCCTTTTAGTATGTAGCTTCCCTTCTGAGTCTCCTTAGTTCTTTACTTTTAAATTTTCAAACTGTTACACTAAAGTTTTCATTAATATTGTCAGTATTTGAGGCCTGTTTCAGTCTTGAAACTTGTATCTGTCAACTTTGATAATTTTCTGTATTTTATTTTGTTGTTTTGCCTTTTTTCTGTTTATTGCACAAATGCATTGCATAAATTTCTTGGTTTTCACACACACACCTATATATTTTTTAGAATATTTTCTATTGACTTGATGATTTAAAAGAAAATTAGCATACTTATATTTTCTAATAATATTTTTTCATTTCTTAGCCATTATTGTAGCATCATTTTTTATTTTTTGTAGATGTACTTGTTTCTTCCAAGAGATACTAATTTCCACCTTTGATGGTTAGTCTTGATTGCCACCTTGGTTAGATTGAGAAGTCCTGGGGAGGATACTTCTGGGTTTATCTGAGAGGGCCTTTTCAGAGAGGATTGATTGACTAGATGAAGGTGGCACCATCCCATAGGTTGGGACCCTTATGGAATAAAAGGAAGAAGAAAGAGAATGCCAGGTAATACAGTTATTCTGTCTCTGCTTCCTGGCCTCATAATACGAACTGTCCTGCTTCACCATGCCCTGCCTGCCATAACAGATTGAAACTTCTGAAATTTTGAGCCCAGTTAAATTCTTTTTTCCTATGAAACTATTTCTCTAGGGTATTTGATGACAGCAATGAAAAGCTAACTTTCTTGTTTCCCAATTATTTCTTTTTACTCCAGTTTTGTTTTTTGGTGTAGTCTTTGATTTTGTTACTATTCCTTATTCTTCTTGGTTTTATAGTTATTTTATAGTAAGGCATTATTAACAAATGCTTTTGGAAACTTGATAGTATGGATTGTTTATTATTTTCTACTTGGAATAATCATGTAGACAAGTGGTTAATTTCAGAGAAGTCCTAGATTTCACCCCACAAAGATAGGAAATTATTCTTCACAACAAATTCAGTTTCTTTTTTTTCCTAAGAAATAAAAATCTAGTATCTAAACAGAGTTGGAAGAAGTATGTTGGTTTTTGTTTGATTTTGTAACTTCAACTAATCTCTTATTTCCAGTCTCTTGTTTATGTCAAACTCTAAATTTCTCTGTTCTTTGAACCACAGTTTTTACAGTGGGTTACATCAGTGTATGTACTAGACTGAGAGACTTTTAGCCAAATTACCACAAACACTGTTAGAAAGTTACATTAAATTGTGCTTTGATTTTTGTGATAGTACAAATAAAATTATTTTATAAATATATTTTTTCTTTTTTTTCTCTTTTTTATTGTAACTTTTATTGTAAAAGTGATGTACAGAGGGGTTACAGCTATATAAGTCAGGTAATGAATACATTTTTAAAAAAATATTTTTTTATTGTAAAGATACTATACAGAGGGTTACGGTTACATGAGCAAGGTAATGAGTACACTTCCTATTGAGCATTGTTACCCCCTCCAGTGTTTTCCCCCTACCATCCAGTAGATTTTTTCTTGATACTTTAGAAACTGTCTTGGGATGGGGCATAATATAGATTTAAATTAGTATTAAGTGATGCTCTTTAAAAGATGCCAAACTATTAAATTACATGACTTCACTAAGAAAATGGAAGCTATAAACCATTTGTATGTTCATAATTCACTGAGAATTTTAATACTGTATGTCATCAAGTAATTTTTATAATTTCCAATAACCCTAGTATAATTTTATTTATTAATTTATCTTTTGATGCTATTACTGAGGCTTCAACTCAAGGTCCAGGCTCTGTCCTTGTTTTGTTCAAGGCTGAGCTGAAATTCTACTTCCAGCATTTTGGTTGTTAATTAGAGATAGATTCTTACATAGACTTCCTTACTCTGAGCTGACTTCTAACCATTGATCCTGAGATCTTAGCCTCCGAGTGCTAGAATGTCAGCTGTGGGCCACTGGTATCCACCATGAATATAATTTTTTAAATAAAAAATTTTTCTCTACTTCCCTCCCATTCTATTATGTTGGCCTATCTATACTTACAAATTAAGATTTGGAAAGAATGGGTATACCTAGTAGATTTTTTGTGGTTGTTGTTGTTGTTGTTGTTTTTTTTGTCGGTCGTGGGCCTGAACTCTGGGCCTGGACCTGGGTGCTGTCCCTCAGCTCTTCAGCTCAAGGCTAGCACTCTACCACTTGAGCCACAGAGCCACTTCTGGCTTTTTCTGCTTCTGTGGTGCTGAGGAATTGAACCCAGGGCTTCATGCATGCAAGGCAAGCACTCTACCACTGAGCCACCTTCCCAGCCCCTACCTAGTAGATTTTAATAGTTTCATAAAATGAAAGTGTTTTCAGTTCATAGTTAATTATATCTCAAGATACTGCTATTTTACTAAAATCTCCAAAGTGATTCTCTTATTTTAAATAATAATTAATAATAAAGATTGTTTAATTTGTGTGCTTCTAAAATCAAGGTTGGATGGACAATGGCCTGATGGTTTATTGGCTTCAGACAATACTCTTCATTTTGTCTACCCACTGAATTATAATTATACTGGTGTTTATGTATGCCAAGTAACCAACTCCCTTGGTCAAAGAAGTGATCAAAAGGTCATCTACATTTCTGGTAAGTCACTATATATGTTTCCAAAATGAGTTATTTAAATCATTCCTGTAATAACAAAATAATATGAACCTAGGCAGTAGTCTACATATATAATAAAGATTTATCAGTTTAAACTTTTTCTGCAAAAGAAACTTTTTCTACAAAGAACATGATAAAGTAAGCTTGACTGAAAAACATATAATACAGTAGATCTTAAAGGTTGAAATGTCTATGCAACAAGTTTTGGGCATTTCTTTTTTTTTTTAATTTAATTTAATTTTATTTGTGAACAAACTGTACAGAGGGGTTACAATTGCATGGGCAGGATAATGCGTACATTTCTTACCAAGCATTGCAGCCTCCTCCTTTGTTTACCCTTCCCATCCCTTCCCA
>NW_012267327.1:5198693-5298903 GCF_000151885.1 Dipodomys ordii
CTGGGTTTTCAATTCTATTCCATTGGTCCTGAGGTCTGTTCTTATGCCAATACCAAGCTGTTTTGATTACTATGGCTTTGTAGTAGAGTTTGAAGTTTGGTATTGATATTCCTCCAGCAGTGTTCTTTCCGTTGAGGAGTGTTTTTGCTATTCGGGGTCTTTTATTGTTCCATATGAATTTTTGGATTGTTGGGCATTTCATTTACTGGTAATATGTCTCTCTAACTCATTTCATCTTTAACCAAAGAAACATTTTTCTTCCTGTTCGGTAGTTACTCTGAATACAATTGTCTGAAAAGTAAAGTGGGATATTAACTTTGTTAACTTGGCTTATTACACATTGCATTATTTGCCATTCAGAGTGAGACTATTCCACTTTAGGTTACTGGTAGGTGAAACAGGAATACTACTGAAAATGTTTTAATGAGATAAACTTTGCTAAGTTCCTTATTGCCAGTTCTTCAACTGTTAAGACAGGTTTTTAGTATATTCTTTTCTTTATTGTAAATAATGTTTTGGGAATTTGTGTCAATACAAATTAGACATTTCTAAAATGTAAAATCTGGAAAAAATTTTCCTGATGAATAACTATAAGTTATCCATGGGATACTTAGAAAAAATAAACAATATTTTTAGTATCTATTGATATAGCGGTCCTCATATTTAACATATTGAAGATTAAGGTGACGGAGAAGCTTGCTTGCTGAGGTGACTCATTCCTGTATTCCTAGTTACTTGGGAGGCTAAGATCTGAGGATCCTGGTTTGAAGCCAGTCCAGGCACACAAACCCAGAAGTCTCTTATTCTAATGAACCACCAAAAAGCCAGAAATGAAGCTTTGACTCAAATTGTAGAGCATGAGCCTTGAGCAGAAAAGCTAATAGATGGTACTCAGATACTAATTTTAAGTCCCAGTATCAGCACAAAAGAGTAGGGAGAAGGAGGAGGTTTATATGGTAATTATGTAACGGTTAAGAAAAAATTAAAGAGATTTTTAGCTTGCTAAATGTTACATCCTTGTTTGATCATTTGGAGAATAAATTCACCCCTTCCCCTTATTTCTTTTCTCCTGATGCTCACCACAATTTATACTTGTATACTCATTTGTTTACTTATCTATCCTCAAATGAAGCAGTTATCTGTGTTTTATTCATTCCTATCTACTTAGCAGTTTGCATAGTGCCTGGCATATAGTAGAGATGGAAATACTTTTTATGATTCAAGCCAAAAAGCATAGAGCTTCTAGTAGCAGCGGTGCTTTGGTGAAAATCTAAGGAAGATTACATTTTGGTATTTAAGTCTCTTTCTTCCCTTAGAGAAGGGATGAGTAAAATCTGGACCCCTTTGGGTGTTTAAGGACTGAGAAATCATTTGGTACTTGGAAAGATAAACATGCACCCTTCCCATCCACTGCCTGTAGCTGTCTTCCTGTATCGATAATTTTGTATGGCCTATGACTGATGTTACAAATATCCAAAAGACCCTTGGTAGAAAAAGATTCCCTACTTCGGCTTAGAGGATAAGCAGTAGGAAATGCATATCTAAACTTTAGTTATTTTCCGGAGACCACTTTACTTTGTAGTGTTCCTATTGTGCACTTTGTATGGGATATTATTTTTAAGATCAATATGTTATAGCTACATAATCTTTAGATATCAGCATTTCATTGGGACACTCATATATACTGATTCCATTGCCGTTAGGCTAAATTTATATCTTGTGGCATTCCAGGTCTACTTCCATCCCAATACTACTGAGCTCTGCCTATTAATAATCATTAACTATGTGGAAGATGACTAGACATTTATGGGGAAACATATTCAAAGCTGAGGTCATGATCTTTTTTCTGTTCCTTGACACCAAATCTTTATTTCTTGGCTTCCTCTCTTTAGCTATTTATAATCCATTCTTACCTTCGCTCCTTTATAGTATTCCTTATTTTATTTTTTTTCATACCCAATCCATCAACAAATCAATATTGTTCATTTTCCAAATCTGCTATAGCAGATCTAGGCCAACAACCACTCTTACTTCACTATTACAGGAGTCACTTCATCTCCCACTTTCAGTCTATTTCATTTCAATCTGTCATCAACTAAACAGCTAAATCATCCTTCTAAAGGAAATATCGTATGATACTCTTCTCATTGTAATCTCCATGGATTTGCCGTCTTCTCCATGGGAAACTAAATCTTCACAGAGACCTATAGACTGTTGGCATGCCCTTTTTCATATCACTTCACATTATATATTTCTTGCTCACCTGTTGATCCATGCGGGCCTTTTGTTTTCTTGGAACACAACTGGTTCAGTGTTTTGACTGTCTGGGGTGTTTTTGTTTTTGTTTTTTTGATTTCTTTGATTTCATTCAGATCTTTGCTCAAATACCACGTTTTTCTGTTAAATTTTTCTTTTTCATGACAATAGTAAATTCCTTTCTTTTACTACTTTCTGTTTTCTTCTGCATTGTTTTTTCTCTTTAATACTTGTTATGTAAAACATGGTTTATTTAAATGCTTATTTAGAGTTATAAAATGGAAAATCACATTGTAAGTATGAAAAATCACAGTTTAATTTTCTCTAAATACTTGAACAGAAGATAGTTTTTTCAGAGGTAGTTTTGTTCAATTAATTAAAACTCAAACTGTCTACCTAGAGCCTATAGTATACTATATTGGGACAGTTAACTCCTTTAAGAGCTTTTGAGGGTATGCTGAACTCACTAGAGGTGATGCTTTCCAATGGAACTATTTAAATTTTTATCAAAACTAGAGGCCGTAATTAAAAGCAGTCAAATTCATTAATGTCTTTAAAAAAATCTATTTATTGTTATTGAAAAAGTGATGTACCGTAGAGGTTATGGTTACCTAAGTCAGAAAATGAGAACATTTCTTTTTGAACAGTGTCAGCCCTTCACTCTCTCAGTTTTTTCCTTCCGTTCCCACCCCCAGTTAAGTATTCTGTTTCTTTTTTCTTCCTTTAGGAATTTCTTTTAATCTCTGCTAAATTAACATTTAAATTTTTCAGAAATTTTATTTTAAATATGTATATTAGAAGAAATAAGTTTTTTGACAGGAGTCACATTGGCAAACATGAAATTTTAGACAAAAGGCTACTGGTTCATGAAAGTAATACTCAGCATGAGTATTTAGATTGTGTGCTAGCATAATGCCACTTTTAGGGATTACATTGGTTCATCATCAAATACTGACTGTTAGAAATTGTGTTTTTTCAGGTTTGCTTTTAGTATGTGTTTTTCCCTGATCATTTTCACGTCTTTGAAAATAGAAAACAGCAACCTAGAAAATAGGTACCCCCTTGTTTAAAATAGTTTTTCCTATGCAAAATAATAATTTCCTATGTCAAATAATTGATTTTATGATCTAGACATAGCATCAAACTGAAGAATACTCAGCAATTTTCAACTTGATTTTCCCTATTTAACTGAAATAAAATAAAAGAAACGAAAATCAATACATTTAATTTTTAAAGTAATTATGAGGCCCAAATATGTCTTATAACTATAGAATCTTCTAGTTGAAATTGTTTCTCCTTATTTTTCTTTATCTTTTGCTTTTTACTTTCCTCCCTGCCTCCCGTTCCTTTTTCTTTCTTTTGCTAGTATATAAGGTGAACTCACAACCTTAGTGCTTTCACTTTTCTTGCTTATCTATTGTGTTGTCCAGCATTACCTTTGCTGTTCTCTCTCCCCTTCTCTGGAGGTGAGGAGTTGGAACGCTGGATCCTAGGGCTTTCTAGATAGTTGCTTCATGCATGCCTCCAGTCTTTTATTTTCTTGTTTGACAGAAGTCATTAGTTAAAAAAGAAACTTTTAAAGTTTTTATTTGGTAAAATCCTAGTCTGAATTCATTATATCTATTACATTTTCATTTATCATATTTCAACTAAAATATTTTTTTAAATATTTGACTAAAAATAATGTTGGGAAGAATTTTAAATCACTGTAGATAAGTAACTACTAATAGTTATAAAATAGTCTTGCATCCTTACAGAAATTGTTATTTCCATTATTAAAAAAGCAGGTATCTTATATACATTGTTATATAGAAAAGTGTGCTTAAAAATACAAAATAATCGGCACTGGTGGTTCATGCCTACAATCACAGCTACTCAGGACACTGAAATCTGAGAATTATAGTTTGGAGCCAGCCCATGCAACAAAGTACATGAGACTCTTCACTGAATTACTCAAATAAAGCCAGAAGTGGCTGTGGCTCAAGTGGTAGAGCACTATTGACCACAGAGAGACTTACCGACAGAGCCCAGGCCATGAGTTCAAGCCCTGGGATCTGAAAAAACAAAAAAAAACAGTGCTAATAATTCATATGGAGTGATAGTAGGAAAGTTATGCTACTTTTAAAGAAGAGGATAGGGGATAAGAGGTTAGTTGTAAAGCAAACATATTAATATGTTTATCAAAATTAAGTTATAAACAATTTACTTAGATGAATAATAATATTTTAAATGTCCTGGTGCAAGTTTATTTTAATAATTCCTTTGGAGAATAATTGCGAAGATGACATTTCAGTACTTCAAACTTGACTGTCTTGTTATTCCTTCCCCCTTCAAGAAACACATGAATTGCCTCACTAATGATTGAAGTTTTAGTCTGTTTCTTCAGTATGTTAATTTTGTGAAATTGAATTATATGTAGTTTATCACTTTCAAACCAGAAATAATCCTTCAATTTCACAATTGTTTCCTTCAGGTTAGACTTGTTCAGCAAGTGCATATATTCTTATAAATTAAAACTACCTATATTCCCTTACATATACTATAATTAAAATTTCTCTTTAACATATTTTATAAGATTACCTGCTATATTAGTTTAAGCTCATAGGAAATTAGTTTTACTGTATTTGCCACATTTTATACTGTACTTGCTAAATTTTTACCAAATTCTATACATATGGCATTCCGTGATGAAACCTGTTTCAGTAAGTATTTTTCTTTAGTTTGTAATATTAGAATAACTTACCCCATGTAGATTTAGTATTTTTCTAACAATCATTGTTTAAAAGCTCTGTCAATACCACTCATTTAAAAATTAATTATAGGAGATTACCATTTGGGTCATTTATTTTTGTCTATGAAAAAATTCACAATTTTTAAACTCATCTTTTCTTTAGATTCTAGAGTTTTGCATAACAGACCTACAAATACTACTTAATTGATAATTAACCAAGCTTTAATTTTTACTATTTGTTTAGTTGCTTTTTTAATATTAATAGCTATTCTGTTATCTAATGTCAATATATAGGTTCATTTGCATCTAATATTTAAGTATTACTGGAATGTTCTCTCTAAAATATTAGCTGCTCTTTCTGAGACATCATCTTAAAGCAATGACATTAAATTTTCATATATAGTTGAAAATGCTTAATTTTCTAAATGTTCCAATATCTTACCCATGGGATATTAGATGTGATGATTTTTATTACAACATTTTTTATTTCATCTTTGTCTATTAGTCTCCTTTGATGAAGCCCATTTGTCTAACACATTTTAAACAATTTTTAAAACCAGCAAATAATGGGCTTTACTTCATATTTGTGTAATAAAATTTTAGAGTACTTTTTATTAAAGGTAAATATTTTTGAGAGAATTATTAAACCAACTGCTTATATACTATGTCCACTTAACAAGATTCTATAGTTTTTCATTCTTTTAAAGATAAGTTCAGATCTTACATGTTAGGTAACGGTGCTTATTAAGAAAACTTACTTTAATTTTTTCATCTGTCATTTTATTTCTTTTGCTAATGGCTAAGAAAATGTACATTTGAATTATTTGATTTAATTTTAATTTTTATCTGATAATTCTTAAGCCGACTGTGTATAGAACACCATAGCCATAATCTACCCTAAAAAAGTAAATAACTCATTCTCTCAAATACAATATCACTGAAACTTGGAATAAAATGATGATTTGCATCATAGGTTTTATTCTTTGACTTCATTGGTAACTGACTATGGTCAGTTTTGTTATTTTTTTAATAATACCTTCTAATCTTAATCAAATTAAGAATGAAAAACTATTGTTACTATGAATATATATTCATTAACTGTGCTGTCTTTTCAGCTTGCTGCTGAATTAGCCTGCGTTGACATTCTCTGCTTTCTGTGTCTTGTCTATCTTTACTGTTCCCATTAGATCCTCCTACTACTACCACCCTTCAGCCTACAGTTCAGTGGCATCCTTCAACTTCTGACATCGAGGATCTGGCAACAGAACCTAAAAAATTGCCCTTCCCATTGTCAACTTTGGCAACAATTAAGGATGACACAATTGGCACAATCATTGCTAGTGTAGTGGGTGGGGCTCTCTTCATAGTACTTGTGAGTGTTCTGGCTGGGATATTCTGCTATAGGAGAAGACGGACGTTTCGTGGAGACTACTTTGCCAAAAACTACATTCCACCCTCAGACATGCAGAAAGAATCACAAATAGATGTTCTTCAACAAGATGAGCTTGATTCTTACCCAGACAGTGTAAAAAAAGAAAACAAAAATCCAGTGAACAATCTAATACGTAAAGACTATTTAGAAGAGCCTGAAAAAACGCAGTGGAACAATGTAGAAAATCTCAATAGGTTTGAAAGACCGATGGATTATTACGAAGATCTAAAAATGGGAATGAAGTTCGTCAATGATGAACGTTATGAGGAGAATGAAGATGACTTAGTCTCACATGTAGATGGTTCTGTAATTTCCAGGAGGGAGTGGTATGTTTAGCAACCACTAAATGTGACTTAACTATGTACAAGGTTTCATTCATACTAGTTGATCATTTTCAGATTGCTCATACTTTTTCTTGAGGAAGAATAATCTTTTTCAAGTTGATTTCCGAGCTTACTTTTTATATTCTGATCTGACAAATGAAAATGTAAAATCTGGGTTCAATGTATTTGAGCTGCTTTTCAATTTTTTTCAATGCTGTACTACTGTCTCAAGATTTAAATTTTAATGCAGAGTACTTTATTGGTCTGAGGCACACAGGTAAGAAGACATGTCAATGTTAAATGTATGACTTTTTTGGTACAAAAATTAAAAAAGGAAACTACCTTGGCATTGTGTATTAAATGTTTACCTAAGACTATTATCTCAAGTATAATGTTTGTGATACATATACCTCTCTCAATTTATCACCACTAAATGATACCACATCAAAATTGACGAGAAAACTAATTAAAAATGTTTATATATATTTTTAAGATACTAAAAATATTCAACCTGATGGAACATTTTTCCTTTTCAAACATTTTTTTTAAATTTCCATACAAATGGAATCTTTACCTCGCATTTTAATGAGCCTTGCCATAATTACTGTAGAGTGGCTTTTCAAAGATATTTGTTGCACTAAAACTATGGTAGTAAACTCAGTGAACATGATGTGTGAAAGAGCATAATTAGCTGGTCAGGAATTTTGCCCCAAATACATTACAAGAGTAATACATGCCTTCTAAACATGATAATTATTATAATTTTTTCATCACCAGAGGACAGTTTGTATATTGTCTTATGGACACGGATTTTTGTACATTATGCATTGACCTTATTTTAATGCCTGATTTCCTAAATATATGAACAATAATAAAAATATGGTACAGAGCAGAGAGGGCATTTCAGTATGTTGGCTTACCAGTTTCATGAATAGCTTCTATAAACCATCTCATTTGAGTTATTTAATATTGATATTGTTTAAACGGGTAAATGTACAAGAAAAAATAAACTTGGAAAGTTGGGATTGAACTAGAAAAACCCGAATTATAGAATCATTCGGGTAGCACTTGCTGATGAGTATTGGCAACCCATCTCCTTTTTCTCCATTTTCTCCTAAATGTATGTATGTGTTTCAATTTTTTTTTGTTTTTCCAATTAAAACTGGAAACATACCATAAGGTTTTTTTGTTTTCTTTTACATAATTCATTAAGGATATCTTTCCAAAATTATGTAACTTTTGAAAAAGAAATGTTTTCTAAATATTCAAATGTGAGTCTTCTTTGTAAGATAATTACTTCTGCAGTGCAATTCTACAAAATTGTAATAATGACATTTGTTTTGAAGCTCAGAGAATGTTTATTGGTGATTCATTAGCATAAAGGACTGTGTAGAATAAGTATTTTGCCAGGACAATGGAGTAGAACTTATTAATAATTGTAAAAAATATTTTTAATGAAAAGGAAAAATTAGATATTTAACTCAGCTACTCCTCCTGATTTATGGAATCGGGGGGAAAATGATTACAGAAGGCAAATAAATTGTAACATTGATAGAACATTGCAGGTAGTAAAAGTTTTATTCTTAAAAATGATAGTTTTCTCTAGCAGCACTCTTTGAAAATTAGAAATTCTTCCCTAACGTGTTACATCAGATTAAGGAATACAGTTAAACTCACTGATTCCTTGTTTAAAAAAAAAGTTTGGTTTTACTATAGCTAACCACAGATATTAATATTTTAGTCCAAGTCATTAGTAGAAAACTTTTTATAATATACTGTGATTGAAATAACTTTAATTTTAACTTAAGTATCAGCATTGATATCACCCACAAGAAAGATAGGTCTAAAATTTCTTTCCATGAAAGATGTAAGTTAGTGGGGTTTTTTGATCAAAACTTTTATCTCTAAGAACAAGATTTTGAAGTGCTACATGAATCAAAGCAGAATAGTTACATTTATGATTCTATATAAATCTCAACCTGAACATAATTCTGAAAGAAATTAGCATTGTATTTAAACTTCTTTTCACATTCTGGCCATTGTATGCTTAGTTTTTGGTGGTTTGTTTTGCTTGGGAAAGGGCAAAGCTGGAAACCTGTAAGTCATTATTTAATATATTCTGTATTATTTCAAATCATTTGGTACACTGAAGGGTTTCCAAGGTTAGGAATCTTAACTAACACATAAGATTTTTGGAAGTATTGCACTGTTGTTTATTAGAGCTTTATATATGTATACTGTACATAGGACATTGTTTGTAAACATGAATAGTCAAATAAACATTTTTGTTAAATTAATTTTGAATACTAATGATGTACATAGCTAATTATTAGGTATATATGAAGATACTAGTATCTTTGAAAAGACAAGAGATTATTTTTACTATTTAGGTACATTTATTTCATATACTTTGAATTATTTTTTCATTTCTCTTTTATGATTTCTACTGTTTCCTACTGGTCAGTAATAGAGTGAAGATAAGTGCAATTTATTTTTTTTCTGCCATTAAAAAATAAGTTGGAACTTTAGTAGGCTGGTAAACTTTAAAAGTGAAACTTGACTCTGTAGTTGATTGATAATATGTTGTGTGCTTAATAAATCAAGTATTAAACAGTAAGGCTTTCATTAGTAGATAGCCATGTACAAGATAGTTATGTAAAGCAAATATGGCTGCATGTTTTTTTGTTAAGGGATTATAGGAAATACAGTGTTTAAAGAGTAAAATTTGAGAGAATTGTAACTCTTGCATATGTGGTTACCTTAAATTTAAAACACCAGATTTTAGTTTGATTTTGGTAATACTGCTAACAGAAATTATATGAACAAGCAAAGTATTATTAATATAGGGAAATAATGTAGAATGTAGCAAAAGAATAACTTGTACCCACATTGAATTTTAAATTCTGGTAGAGGAATCCTATACATTTTTGAATATTTCCTGATTGCTTGTTAGAAATATACTATATACATAACTTTTTTTTCCTCTTTTTTAAAAAAATATGTGGGTTTTAGGGTTTTTTAAGCCTAAAAATACTCTCCGGAGTTGTATTTCTTTAGCAAACGATTCTATATTAACCTTCTGTGTCCTCATCATATTTGTTTAGTATAAGCTTGTATGTGCATGTGTTCAACATTTTTTTTGGGGGGTCTGGTCATGGGGCCTGAACTCTGGGCTTGGGCACTGTCCCTCAGGTCCTCAGCTCAAGGCTAGCGCCCTACCACTTGTGCCACAGCATCAGTTCTGGCTTTTTTCTTTTTTGCTTATGTGGTGCTGAGGAATCGAACCCAGGGCCTCATGCATGCAAGGCAAGTGCTCTACCACTGAGCCACCTTCCCAGCCCACTGAGCCACCTTCCCAGCCCATGTTCAACTTTTAATTAGCAGTTATTACAGTATTAAATCTACATTATAAAATTGTAGATATGAGAACTGCTGCATTTCCATTTCTAAATAGGACTAATTTTCAGGTTAAGGAAAGATTTAAATAAAGTTTGCTAAGACTTGTTTAGGTTGATGTTACCAAATTTGATTTCAATTTTTAATTCCTATTTCATGTTTGCATCATGAATAACATTCAGTTACTTCTATACTAAACATGTACAGTTTTTTTCTTGATGTTATTTCCTAAATGTAAAATGCAACTAGTAATGGCATTTAAATTTCATTAGGTATTTATAAATAATCTAGCAATGGCTTAAAGTATACAGGGTGATGCACTACATATAGATAGGAAATAGCAAGGGATTTACATTTTTCCTGGGTTCCAGAGATCCTGGAAATAATCCTAAGTGAATATCAAAGTCAGTTATTTCCAAAAAAAAGTCTAATTTAATTTTCAAAGAAGCAAACATTTTTTTTTTAATTCATGCAATTTGTCTGCATTAATTTCCTTTGTTGGTATGCCAATGTACTTAATTTGAGAATAATGTTCACAGTATACCAACTTTCACCTTTTTTAAACATACTTTAATTTGTGTTCTGTTTTAATCCAGCCATGTACATATCCACCTTGACCTAAGTAGTGATGTGTCCATTAAAATTTGAAAACTTATTTTTCTTGAATTTTAGTACTGATTTTTAATATCTCATTTTGAGCATACATTTTATTTCATTTTCCTTTTAGTAAAAGCACTTTTCATTCTGGCTGGGCTGTATGGATGAAGCAGACTACGTGAGTTTTAAAATAGTAAGGTTAAAATAGAAATGATCTTCAAAACTTGAGAATAAGTTGAAGCCTCATTGCCTTACACATATAATATTTCTGTGTAGAAATATATAATTATCATCTCAGTTATGAGAAATATCTCAGGGACAAGACATGAAGGGACAAGTTAATATAGAAGCTGTGGCCTCCGTTTTTTTTTTAAATGAAGAATTAGAAATTACCAAAATTAATGAATCACCATGTATTAGCTTCAATTACTGTCAATTCATCAATCTTATTTAAGCTCTTACTCAAATAATCCTTCTTGCCATTATTGCATTTGTAAATATGTCAGTAATTCTCAAAACAATGATTAAAACTTATCCTAGTAATCTTGACTAAAAGTATTCCCCTAATATCAAGTAGTGCCTGTTCAAATTTTTCATATATTTTATTGTAGATTAATCAGAATTCCAGTATGACCCATGTATTATAATTGCTAGGAATATCTTTTCATTTGTTCCTTGCAATGCCCCTCATTTTCTCTTTGCAATTTATTTCTTGGAGAAACTGTGTAATTGTTTTTTCTATAATTTCCCAGTTTGGATTGTTCTGTTTTTCTGAAATTGATTGTGAGATCAAAAGTCTTAGTGATTTGTGTTTAACTTTTTAAAGACTACTTCATAAGTGGTATGTGTTCTATCATCAGGAAGTGTGAAATACTTGCTTTTTCTGCTTTGAATCTAACAACCATTTATTGGTACTCAATGCCTAGATATGAACAGAACCTATTCAGTGCCTAGTTCATTATAACCATTCTCTTGTCACATGATATTCTTTGACATTAATTATATACATATTTTTTCTACTCAACCTAAAATTTTCATTTCCTCTTTTCCACATCAGGAGGCCAAAGTCTAGTTCAAGTGACAGATTTGTGAAATTTACAAACTTACTCAAAATAAGTTATTGCTGCCCATAGTATCAATTTATATCTATACAACTTTATGTTTTATAATAGTTTTTTCCTGTTTTTTTTCCCCTTAATGAATGGGAAACGGTATCAGTTAAAAATAATTATGTAGTCTTGTACTAGTAAAGTGATCACTTTAGTACTTTCTAAAATACTCAAAATGGAAAATTTAACTGATAAAACTATTTTTGGGAAACAGTATGATTGTATTTCATTTTAAAAGCTAGATGGACTTCTCACTAATTTTTTTGAAAATATAATTGAATGTGTTTCAGTTGCTTTTTAATCTTAGTTCTATACCGTCTGATTTAGTGATTCAAGAAATTTTACACAGAGTCAGTATATGTTGATATTTGATAATTGTGAGAGCTAAAATGCAACCATCTAGATGCAAATGGAAGTTGGGGTACATTGTTAGGAACTTAAACAATCTCACTCAGACATTATTTTTAGACCTTTATTGTATGAAGTGTTTGGTTTCCATTGTCTTGCTGAGCATGATTACAGCATCACAATAGCTACTTTGAGACCATTATGGGTTTATGTGAATTAGTTAAATGAGTGAATGCAAATCTGTCTTCTGATATATTTGAATTTTTTTGGTTGCTTTGTCATGTCACATTAAATTGTCATGGTTTTACTTTATGATGTAACTAAATAATGTGCATTGTTAGTAAGATGTTTGCATTGATTTTTGTTGTTACTTGTACCTACATTATGTTTGTATCTTCTTTATACCAATTCTTTTGCTTTAATGACATTTACTAGGAATAAATACTTATCTAGTGTTTAACAGAGTAGCATCAATACTCCCAAATGGTTCATGTGTCATGTGCTCACTTCTCACGTGGAGCATCCATGCAATTCCTCCTCTACATTTGGTTGTTAAGTTTAAATATTAATTTACTTAACTGAGTAGCCCTTGATCACAGGTTGATGAATATGCTGAGAAGAAAAACCTAAATGAAATTATAACTCAGTTTCATTTTAGAACTCTCTCATTTCTCCCGTACCATTCTGTAGATACCCTGTGTAGAGGGTAAACAATATGCTGACCAAGTAGAACTATTATTGCCAATTTATGGTTTATACACTATTAAACATTTTCTTTACTAATTTTTAAGATAAGTTGTGATTTGTATATATACCATATATTTCATGAGTTCTGTAAAATGGGTTGGGAATTTTTTTTTTTTTTTTTACGTTTGGTGAGGACCAAAATTACATAAACTGCATCCTTCTATTCCTAGACTTGGCACAATGTACGGTATGTCTTAGATACTGGGTAAGTTGTTAAATTTGGAGCTGAGCTATTACATGTTTCTTATTAAACATTAGGGATAAGTATTTTCCACAGAAATTCTAAGAAGATAAAGGTATGGATGTTGTTAAAAGAAAAAAAAGTCTATGTTCTAAGTCCTTTTGTGGAAAAGCACTTAATTGGCATATATAAAGATCTGAGTTGGGTCCTCAGCCCTGAAAAGAATAATGGGGGAAATGTTGGCAATACAATGATGTAGTATGGGATTAAATAAATATAATATCTCTAAACTCTTGGTAAAGAGACTGAAAAGAAGAAAGTGTAGTTTTGGAAATGGATTAGATACACACATATGCCCGATTGGCTTTCAGATTTTTTATTGGATTCTATCAGAATAAGATTAAAATTTTAATTATTTTAATACTTTACATTTACCAAATATCCCAAAATCAAAGTTTCAATTTGTATTAAGTTAGAGGAGGTAAGTTTGTAACTGATACTTGAGCATATGCACTTTTGTTGTACTGGAGAGTGCTGTTATTTTTCACTTTGAGGTGTTTCCAATGAATGTGAGTTATGATATCTAAACAGCAAGCTATTTTTAGGCATGCATACAAACTTTTTGTTGTGACACTGTCTTTGTTTTCTGCCACTTATAAAAATTAGACCTTTGTTGGATGGTGGTAGTGTTGCTTTGCTACCAAACTAGCTTCACATTGAAAAATGCCAAGTTTTTATACATTGGCATTTTTTTTCCTCTGATAGTTTTTTTTTTTCTGGAATAAAGTATAGAGCTAAGTGTTAATAAAAGGTACGGCAATATATGTTATTTATGGGCTTACATCTGAGGAAATTTAATCCTAAATTTTTGTCTAAATACTCAGGTTTGAATGCAAAAGAATTTGCATGTTTTTAATTCATATGGGTATTCATCATTTATTAATATCATCTACCACATTCTTTTTCCCATTAGAAGAAAAGCAATAATACAATATATATATATATATAGTATATTGTATTGTGTATATATACAATATATTGTGTATATATACAATATATACAATACAATTTGACTATGTAGAGTAGATTATCTAGTTGATAATGGATCATACTCTGTTTCTCTTTTTCCCAGATACTCACTTCAAGACTTAATAGCTTATTCTGTTACTAAGAAAAGATGTGGGGGGAAAAACACAAGAATATAAAATAAGTGGATCAGGTGAAATAAAGCTGCCAAATTTAGGGAAGGAAAGTGGTATACATAGTCAATTTTCAGCTATAAACACCTAAGCTAGAAGTTATAAGACAGAACTGAATAACTAAAATACTTTTAAAACTGTTAGACTTGAAAATTTCTGTAGGATGTTAAAAATGTGACATGGTTTATTGCTTTAAAATCGCCATCAAATTTCAGGTTATTGCTGAGATTAAATGAAGGGCTTTGAGGGAATGTGAGATTTAAGGAATTTATAATCTGTAGTTTTAAAATCTTAACTGGGGCTCATACGCAAAAGTTTTCTTGAATATTACTATGTAGACGATGTTAACTTCATTGTTACATATAACCTCATTGGTTATAAATAATTAACTCATAAATTTAAAATCTGTATACTTGGGGGAAATGATAAGCTACTTTACTCATGAATAAATGTAAAAAGTATTCATTAAACAGAAATATTTAAGGAACTAATGTGAAATGAGTAGCAAATTTGACTATTGGAATTTTATTTGTGTTACTGCACAAGATAAAGGACCCTGTTCCAATCACCTTAATAGGTTTCAACTGGCATAGTATTGAAGTAGGAGTATAGTCCTCTATAACTTTGTCCAGACTTATAAATTACATGTTTGGGAAAGTGGTAACAAATTATCAATGAGTCATTCCAAATCTCACAGTTACATGTGCTTGAGTAAATTTGCACTGGATCTCGAGTCTTCTCTCATTCAGCACATACTCAAATTGAGATAGACTAATGAGCAATTATGGATCATATGAACTGCATTGACATGCAAAAGTTACATAGTTTGAGGATGATTATAAATACTTTTAGATTGTGCTCATTGAAAGACTTTGGAACACGTGTAGAAGTTACAGTCTTAAAACGTGGCTAAGAAAACAAATCAGTAATCTGGTGGTGTTAGTTTATTAAAGAAAAAATTTACTTTTGGAAGGAAAATACTCATTTTAGCCATCTAAACACCATATCACATCTGAAAAAGTTGGCAAAAAGTAATCTGGAGGTGAGTACAAGAAACATTTCAAAGGTGATAGTGCTTTAATTCTATTTCAGTTTTCCATGTCTGGATCCTAAGAGTAATGGCAATTATTTAAGAGGTATGTGAATAAACCTGTTTTAGTGAAATGTAGAACTTTGTATGATGAACAGGGCACCCCGAATGCAAGTCTACCTTATAAAACTTACAAAACCTAACTTTAGCCTTTGTTTTGTACTGTTGATTGGCTGACCTTTGCCAGACTATTCAACTTTGGAGTCACAGTGTCTTCATTTACAAAATGTTATCTTTGATATCTTTCTTATTGGCTAGAGGCATGAAACAATTCCATGGCTGAAGAAACTTTGTAACATGAATCACCCCAAAATTTTTACTGGGTTTAATCTGACTAGAATTGTTAAAATACACACATGATACACACATGGATAGTTTTGTCCTGTCAATACTTAACATTTATGAAAATGCACGGCACATTACAGTAATATTAATAGATTAGGTGTTTACCTTTGCACAGTGTTCAAAATTAAGGTGCGCAATTTTAAGACCCCTTTAAAATTATTTGAATGACTTAATGTTTCTTGCTTTACAGAGATTCCATTTAAACAGACCTCTTCCATAGCCGTAGCTGGAGCTGTGATTGGGGCTGTCCTTGCCATTTTCATCATTGCTGTCTTTGTGACTGTGCTGCTTACTCCCCGGAAAAAGAGACCATCCTATCTTGACAAAGTGTAGGTATCTTTGTTGTCTATGTCCAACAGTGAATGCTTACTAGGCATCAGTTATATCTGAAGTGTGATTTCCTCATTGTATTACTATTATTAACTTCAAATAGTTGTATAACAGGGTTTCAGTTTAACATGTCTGTGTGTGCAGTTTATCTTGATCCAGTGTCACCCTCTCCCTCACCCTCCACACTCATCTGTTTCATCTCCACCTGTTTCCTAGTTCCACTTTTACATATACATTGTGTATTATAACTCTGTTTTCATTATGATTGTATCCATTTTCTGCCCACTTGCTTTTACTCTTTTACTCTACAGTACAAGACATATATTAGCTTCCTGTCAATCATTTTTGTTAACAGCTGATTGTTTGATCAGAATATCTTAGAATTAGTTTTTACTAACTGAGCAATGTCAAAGGGCTAGTAGGGGCAAATTAGATGAGTTTTTATTGACAGTGTATTAGATATCTTACCACCTGGCCATGAAACGCTAATTTATATTCAAAATATTTATGCATTTGAATTGCTTCTTTAACTCAATATATAAACCAAATGTTTTGGTCCTTAGCATTAGAATCAATGTTTACTTTTATTTTCTGTTTGACTGGTTATAAAGGGGACTTAAAACAATCAGATGTGTAGGATAGAATAGTACATTTTGTTTTATGAGAAAAATATCCCCAAACTTGAGAATCTTGATTTTTTTGAAATTTTAATTGATATTCTCATTTTAGTTGTACAAAGTGGTTTAAGTTTCTCCTTTTTAAAAATAAATAACAGTCACCTCTTAAAACTGTTCAATGCAGGATCGATCTTCCACCCACCCATAAACCACCTCCCGCTTATGAAGAACAGTCCCCTCCTTTGCCTCAAAAAGACCTTCTATATCAGGTATGTACTCGTGAATGTATTTTAAAAAATCTAAAATATAGTATTTCTAAACCATACTGCCAAAATCTGTGTCTTTCATTGTACTTTTTTTGGAAATTATTTTTGTTTAAGAAGACTTTCTTCTATTCCCCTTTCTCTCACTGATCCAGACCATTTGTTGTTGTTGTTTTTAAATTTTTTATGCTAGTTACTCGGGCTTGAACTCAGGACCTGGGCACTTCTCTTGGGTTTTTGTGCTCATAACTAGTGTTATAGCCACAGTTCTACTTTCTGCTTTGGCATAGTTTTGTTTCTTTTTTTTTCCTTTTTTTTTTTTTAACTGTCAAGGTAATGTACAGAGGGGTTACAGTTACATAATTTTCTTTCTGTTTTAATTGGAGATAAGAGTCTCACAGACTTTCCTACCTGGGCTGGCTTTGAAGTATGTACCTCAGACATCAGCCTCCTGAGTACCTAGGATTATAAGTGTGAGTGCTTGGCCACTTAAAAATTTATAGAAGAATTTTGCCTAGTCTGGCTTGGAACTATGATTGTCTGGAACTCCTATGAATCTGGGTTTCTGGGTTTATAGGTCTGTACTTGTCTTTTGATTTATTGGAAAGAATGATGGTGGACCATTAAACATTTTTTAGGGGGCGGGGATGGTGGACCATTAAACATTTTTTAGGGGGCGGGGTCCGGTCGTGGGCCTGAACTCTGGGCCTGGGCGCTGTCCCTTAGCTCTTCAACTCAAGGCTAGCACGCTACCACTTGAGCCGTAGCACCACTTTTGGCCTCTTTTTTTTTCTGCTTATGTGGTGCTGAGGAATCGAACCCAGGGCCTCATGCATGCAAGGCAAGCGATCTACCACTGAGCCACCTTCTCAGCCCCATATTACACACTCATGCACATGTTCATTGCCAGTAGTTTCCTAAGTGCCTTTTGTAATCTCAGTCCTTCACTGGCTTCCATTTCACATTCTCAGAAAATGTGAAACACACAGCCAAACACATGATTATCTCCTGTCCACGAATGTGTTCCAACACTTCTACTGAGTCCCTGAACCTGTAAATAGTACCACATTATCTATATATTATATATTTACTACACACATATATACAACTATCCTAGAGTATTACTTTATAATTTAGTATAGTAAGAGATTAACAAACGATGGAACAGTTTTAGCAAGATATTGTAAAGTTGCATGAATGTGGTATCTCTTGGAAGAAATCAGACAAATATTAATATTTTAACCCCTTATACATATATAAGTGAATCTATAGGAAATGAAACTCTTAAGAGAACAAGACTATGTATGTTTCTATGTTCTCACATTTTATGCAAGGAGATTCATACAGTATGTTTCCTTGCTTGGTCTTGGTACTTGCACTTGCATAATTTTGAGAGATTATGAGTACAACTATTGTATGTTCAATAGTTTGTTTTAAAATAGATATACCTTGTTGATGTGCTGTGGTCTGTTTATACATTTACTTGTTGATTGACATTTTCCTTGTTTCCAGTTTGAGACTATTACAGACATTTATGTTTGAACTATGAACATTTATGCGTGAGTCTTTTTGTAAATATGTCTTCTCATTTTTCTTGGAATAAATGTGTATGACTAGAATGGCTGAGTCATGTGATTAAATGTATTTAACTTTTTAAATATAGAACTGAGTCATATAATAATTATATGTTCAGCTTTTTAAGGCAACACAAAACTTTGTTTTTTTTACCACCATGTTTCTAGTATTTCATAAATGTTTGAATTACTTGTGGCTCTTACCAGTTTTAGATTTGCTAATAGGTATGCAATTGTATTTGCATCTAAAATTGTTTCAATGAGAAATAGTTTTTCATATATCGAATTACCTTTCTTTGGTGAAGAACTTATTCAAATAGTTGCTTAGTTGGTTGCTGAATTGTTTTCTTATTGTTGCTTTTGGAGCATTCTTTATATTTGGAATACATTGAATTAATATTTTCTCTTACCCACTTTTTTTTCTTTTTTTTGTCGGTTGTGGGGCCTGAACTCTAGGCCGGAGTGCTGCTCTTCAGCTCAAGGCGAGCGCTCTACCATTTGAGCTATAATGCCACTTCCGGCTTTTTCTGCTTATGTGGTGCTGAGAAATTGAACTCAGGGCCTCAAGCATTCAAAGCAAGCGCTCTACCGCTGAGCCACCTTCCCAGCCCCTCCTACCCACTTTCTTGTCGTTCTTATACAGTGCTTTCACTCTTGGAGGAAGGTGTGGCAAATTCATTTTGTTAGTTGGTCTTTTATTTAATTAAAACAGTATGGTTAGTATAGTTTGGAATATATCATTTTCATTATAAGCTATATTACTGATTAGGAAATTTAATGAATTCAAACATAGTTTAAATATGTTTTCATTTATTATCATAATTCATAATTAATTTCCTGTCTTCACTAAAATACAATTTTGAAAGACTTAGCTTCTATAATGTTATTTTGTAGCTTATGTTGAAGTCATTGTCAAACACTAAAGTTAGTACAAGTACAAGCTTAATAAAACCTTTAAAATCAGACATAAATCTGAAACATGAAGTAAAAACATTTGATTCATGCTCTTTTTTTTTTAGTAGTATCACACAGTATGCAACAGTATAATTACTAAGTAAGAATGAGAGGCACTCACAGTGGCTCAAGTCTATAATCATACTACTCAGGAGGCAAAGATCTGGAGAATCGTTGTGTGAGGCTCACTCCCAGAAAATATGTAAGATCCGTGAAAAAAGGCAAAAAAGGGCTAAAATGTGGCTTAGAGTGGCAGAGCACAAGGTCCTGAATTCAAATCTAACCAAAGGGAAAAAAGATTGAAACTTAGTTATTTTGACCTATTGTAAATTGTGAAAATACAGTAAAAAGACTTATTATATATATATGAACCAGGTCTAATCTGGAGGGGAAGGGGAAAAACAAATTGTTTAAATAGGGATACAGGTGGACCCATTGCAACAATGCGATGTACAAGTCGTTATGTCGAAAACGAACTTTGCCTTAATTTTTAAAGAATTAAATTTAGACATTTTTCTTGAAATACAGTCAGAATATTTGTATATTTGTTTGTTTTAGACTTGTTTTAAGTTCACACTGTCATCAGGGAGTGGTGAATCTTAATTAAAATATAAATGACTCTTTATTGACTCAGAATAAGTAGAAATACAAAAACAATTGACTAAAGTTCTGGATCCTTTTGTCTATTATGGGGCTTTTGAGCTGATTTCATACTTTGGCTATAGTGAATAATGCTGCAATGAACATTGTTATGCTGGTAACTTTACCGTATCAGTTTGTGATTTCTTTTGGATAAATGTCCAGGAGTGGAGTTGCTGAATCATAGGGTAGTTTTTTGTTTGATTTGTTTTGAACAACCTCCATATTGCTTTTCAGAGCTGTTGTACTAGTTTTCATTCCAATCAATAGTGTATTAGGATGGCATCCTCCCTAGTATCTGTTACTGTTTATTTTCTTGATAATGGGCATTTTAACTAGAATCTCAATGGTATATTGAGTGAAGCTAGTCCCAGAGATAAAAAGGACTCCTTATATGTGGAAGCTAAATGTAGCTTACAAACTCATAAGTAAATATGTCAGGTGGTGTGCAAGTATATACAAATGTATTAATTGAAATACAGTAGATTCAGGGGAAATTTCAAATAGTATAATTCCTTAGCAAAGCAAAATTGAAGCTAAGCAAAATAAAACACTAGGAAGAGGGTAATCAAAGGGGTGGAGTGGAGCCAAGGAGAAAAGGATAGATTAATGAAGAAGATAAGAAGAGGAAAATGTAGACAAGAATTCAGTGTGTATACTACAAAATTAAGAAAAGCAAGGGAAGCGTGGGGGAAGGATGTGTTCATAAACGGCTTTGCTGAATGGCAACTCCTATATAAGTTACTTAAAAATAATTTTTAAAAAATTAGAAAAAATAATTGAACTTGAATTCAGTCAGATAAGTCCAATGATATATCCTCTGAAATTTCAGTGGACTTAATAGAATCTAACTTTAGAGCACTTGTAGTATTTTAAAAATTAGGAACAGTTATATGGTCAGAGACATCTGGACACAACTGAAAAATTTTAAATGGTAAAAACAAAATAGTTTTCAGAAATGAATTTGTTACTTAAATTTCATGAACATAGTCTTATTTACTTTAAATTTGGCCACTTAGTCTTATTTTAGTCTAAACAAATTGCTGAACCTCAGCATACCAACAATTAGAAATATAATAAAGATCACATAAATTGTTTAAAGAAAACCGTAAACATAGATTAAATATATCTTATCTGAAATGCTTGAGACCAAAGGTGCTTCAGATTTGAGAACTATTTTAGGATTTTTAGAATCTTGTATTTTTGAAGATGTTACTGCTTTGTTTATCCCTAACCCCTAAATCAGAAAATGCTCTAAAATTCCAAATATCTTTAATGTTTTTGCATAATATACCCTTAATGCTTAAAAACATAACATCTAAAAACATAGTTGAAGGAATTTGTTTTTAAAGTTACTAGATTTTTTAAAGACCTGTATGATAAAACATAATTTTTGACAAAGCCACATGTTAAAAACAAATTTGCATTATAATTGTCCATTAGTACCTGAGAGATAGTGACTCCAGGTGCCCTGCAAATTATCTTTCAGTGAGTTGACCTTAGTCACTTTGACCTACAGCCTCTAAATTCTGTTTTCTTTTACCTGGTCTGCCATGGCAGCCTGTCAGCAGAATTTTCAAGATTACTAAGTTAGCATACTTCATATATATAGCATAGGGAGTCACAGTTACCAGTCTTTCTTCAAGTATTTTACAGTGGTAAAATACTTTGGTTTGGCGGTAGCATTTGTTATTTTCTTTGTTATATTCTTAAACCAAGGTGTTTCTCCACTAAGTTTAACATACACAAATCTCCCTTTATTGATAGTTATTGATAGTTTCTTAATTAGGAATATGTTCAAGGAAAGCAATTAGCCAATTAGTGATTTAGTATTTTTTAATTTCATTCTAAACAAAAAAATAATCCCCATGTGAGTTAAAGTTAATTTTTCAAGTCAGACCTGAGCAGTATTTTACTAATGAGAAGTTAATAGACCTACTAGATAAGGAGGAAAAAAAAATCTCTGGGGTGACTGTTTATTTTAAATTATTGATGATTCCATACAAATATTTTAAAAATTATTTGGCCCTCACAAGGGAAACAGGGAGCTACCAATCAGAAAGCCACCCAATTTTCAGTATTAACGTAAGGCCTAGATCTTTACGGAAGAAGACAGATGACAGACAGACAGATGGTGGAGACAGGCTAAACTGTCTTCCCTATGACACGTCTATGCCATGTAGTCTTTTTCTCTGCCAAAGTTCTCTTTCAGTAAACTTTCTTTTTTCTATCATCCAAATCTTTTTGGTGTGTTCAAATAATTTTCAGATTTACCATTGTGTCACAACTCATTTTCCTTACTGTTGTGTGTTGATTACTAGAAAACACATATGTAACACATTCATATTCAAGATCATCCTTTATGATGATTTCTGTGACAACCAAACAAAAGTTGTAGAGTTTATATGAAATATTTTTATATCTACTTATGTAATTTTTCAAGAGATCCAGCTTGAGTTCATTTAGCATTTCTAATAACTATATAGTTGGTTATACCTTCTTTTCCACTGAGCAAAATCCTGATAATTCATTATTCCATTGAATTGGGGGGGAATGTAATTTTTCTTTACAGATAAGTTCTTCTTAGATACCATTATATGATTCTAATTTCATCCATTAACTGTATAATCAGTTTGTGTGCTAATCAGCTTTCAATCACTTAAGCAAAAGTACCTGAGATTATTAAGTTACAAAGTCAAAGGTTAATTTTAGCTCACAGTTTCAGAGGTTGTGGTCCATGATTTGTTGGCCCATGATTTGAGCTCATAATGAGTATAACAGTGCAACACCATTCACCTCCTGGCCAGGAAGCAAAGAAATGAGGGAGTATAATGGGCAACAAGGTCCTGTAATACCTTTTAGGGCAAACGTTCATTGTCTCACTTCCTTCTACCAGGCCCCACCTCTTACGGGCTATACCAACTTCCAATAACACCATATTGGGGACTAATCCTTTAACACATGAGGCTTGGGGAGCATTTTAGATCCAAACAATGATAGATAGCTAATGAGTTGATAACTACACTGTTCTATGTATGTTTTAATTAAGTTTAATTTCAAGAGTTTACTAATTCCAGATATTGTCAGATTTTCCTAGAAAGTAGCTCTAATGTAAATAAAAGCTTAAAGAGTTTTTTTTACCCCCCCATTTATATTTTCTCCTGTGGAGCACTGATGACCCAAACCTTAAAATCCTAGCTACTCAGGAGGCTAAGATCTGAGGATTGTAACTCAAAGACAGCATGTAAAAGGTCAGATAAGGTGATGTTAGGAAAATGAACCCTAAGATATGTATTTAAACATTTTTTTCTTTCATGCATTTGTTTCTAATGTAATTATAAGATTATTTCTTTGTTGCTTTGTATAACCCCACAGTATAACCCATGCTTTCATTGTATTTGATGTCGGTATAATTTGTGGAGGAGATGGGGAAAAACAAGTCATTTAAATAAGGATACAGGTGGACCTGTTGCAACAATGAGAATTATAAGTTGTCATGTCAAAAACGAACTTTCATTGGGTGGGGGGGGGAGGATGGGAAGGGTAAACAAAGGAGGAGGCTACAATGCTTGATAAGATATGTACTCACTATCTTGCCCATGTAATTGTAACCTCTCTGTACAGTATTTTCACAATAATAAAAAAAAAAAGACAGCTGGAAGTGAAGTTGCGGCTCACGTGGTAGAGTGCCATGCTTGAGCAAAATAGCTGAGACAGTGCAGAGGCCTTGAGTTCAAACCCTAAAACACACACACACACACACACACACACACACGCATGCACGCACGTTTGCACGCACATGCACATAAAGATTTTTCTCCTTAAAAATAAAAGTTATATTCTATTTTATGCCTTTTTATAGTTGGTTTACAATTTGTGACTGTGATTCTGCACATAGATACCTAGACTTAAGATGCACTTTGGATGATACATTTATGGTAGCTTTATCCACAATCAATATTAGAAGAGAGATGATACCTCCTCTTTATAAGTTTGAGAAAATCACTATAGTTAAAGGTTTCTAAGTGCTTAGCACTTAGTGATTTCTATTCTAAATTTATTAGCAATTTACTGCAGGTAACCTCGATTTCAGGTGTGTGGTAGGCCATCACTCTTGTTTATTACAATAAATAACATGTAAATGGAGTTTGAAACAATTTTTAAAAATTAAATGCTTTATGTTTGATGTACGTGTTCCTATAGAAACCACAAGTGTTCCTTTAGAAAAAACAATATAAATTAGTAGCTTTACTTTCTTGAAGAAGCTGAGAATTGCAGGCTATATTCAAGCAAAGGCAGCCTGTTTCTCATTGAGATATGACTGCATGTAAAACTGTAATACTGTGGGTACACACACATACATACTAAACAAATTGATTGTACTAGAATTTAAAAACATTAAAAATGGCAATTTATACTTCACTAAAATTAAAAACAACTGCTTTTTAAAAGGTGCTATCATTCAATTTATCAGTTTGTAAGTACAATGGCTCTTGATCAATATTACTAGTTTCATCATTCTCCCCCATTCCTCCGAACCCTACCCCTTTTCTCAGTTTTCCCAGTTTCACACAATATGCAGTGTACCTCCCTCTCTTTATTCATTGTTATGTGTGATCAGACATTGAGGGTTGTGGATTTTACTAAACTTTCTTAGTTAAGCAGGTACTGATAAACTGGATATCACAAGACAGGACACAGATGGACTTCAGAAATCTGACCAAAGTTTGGTCAAGGTGGAATCTTAGTCAAGGGTTAATTTTTCTCAAGGTTGTCTCAGACAGTTTCTAAGTTTGGGTTCTTCTATTCTTTACTGCCTTTCAACTGAGAGAACATATGTTAATCCTAATTATAGTTTACATTTATTCAGCATTTTTAAATGTAAGGCATTGTTATAAGTGCTTTATATGCATTAACTCATAATCTTCATAACCATCTCGTGAGGCACAGGGTGTTATTATCCTTATTTTCAGATGAGCAAACTGAAACTCAGAGAATGAAGTTACTTTACCAACTATGCCAGGTAGGATTAAAAACCAACCAAGTAATCCCAATCCAAGAGCTCACACTATATTTTAAATAGAGGACATATTACTGGCCTGTGTGTCAGGGAACATGGGATTGGATTTGTGCTTCAGCTCTTCTACAAGTAATGCTTCCACGTCTCTGGAACTTGGGAACTTTATTCCAAAAGGCATCAGTTTCTGGGTAATTCCTAAGGGCCTACATGCACTAAAATTTTAGAATTCCTCAGATGAAAAAGAATGAACAATCATGTTCCTTCTAATTTATTAATTGTTGAATGCCATCTTAGGATTTATCAGCTTCGATTCCCATCCCCTCTGTACTTATACATACAGATGCTCAATTTAACACCATTTTCCCCAACACATAGGTTATCATTGCACCTCCATCGGACAGCACTCCACCTGCCTATGTATGTTAGTATCTGAAAGCTATTTATATAGGGAATCATGGTCCTACTGCTCATATAGTAGAACCTCAAAAGAAAAACAATCTATTCCAATAAAAACAGTTCATACTCATATACATAAACACATTAAATATATATGTATATACATGCATATATATGTAGGTATATGATTATACATATATATGTATGTCCTCTAGTAAGTTTTAAGAAAAAAAAGCATTAAAATGTAAGCACATGTTTTCTGAGAACAATTACATTGTCATCCACTTTGCCTTTGCTACACATTTGTTGCCCAGTGCTTGAGACTTTTCTTTTGGAACATTTCATGAAATCAGGAAACATTTATTCATTTTGCTGACATCATAACAGTCTTTATTGTCTCTTCTTGATTTGAACTGAATATATATTCAACTAAAATGATAGTTTTAAATAAAGATATTAAGGCTTTCATTATACCTCCTGTTTTCCTCTGATACTTACCATACTTCAAGACTTTTCCCCATCCACATGCTCTTTCTTGTGCTCACAGGTGGTCCCACAAGCCAGGTACTGCCCAGGGTCCTTGTAACTTTGATGCAGTAGCCAAAATGTTACTAACTTAAGTATGCAGGAAATGTCATAACATGGAAGTTTTGCATGAACAATGATGGAAATAAACATAATTTTTCCATTCATTTCTACACAATTAAGTCTCAGGTTAGACTGGATTTTACTTTACAGAAAAGAAATTTCGATTACCTACTCTTCATTCTTATTGATACCATATTTGTTACAGAATTCTTCACCCACCAATTGTTATCAGGCATGTATTCTTTTCTGCCATTTGTCCTGCACATTTGTTGTCTGTCTCACTTTTCTGTGAACGTGGTTAGGTTACCTAGACTTACTTGAAAAATCTTACACTAGTCTCTCGGAGAGCCTTTGTTTCATCCTTTACAGTACTGTTAAGGTTCACAAATCCCTGCAAATGAGGTTACAGCAAAGCACACCATATTGCTTTGGAGGAAAAGAAGTAGATGATTTTTGTAGATTTTGAAGCCACTGACTTTGGCAGCGCCTGGCTGCTTCTCCTCCAAGCAGCTTACATTAAAATATCACATTCTTTGAGAAAACAGGCAAAAGGCAAACATTTGTGCCCTTTAATACACAGATGGTGCTCATTTTCTTTGATATGCCACTCATTCTGAGACTGCAAGGAAACCAACCCACCTCTTCCACATGTATGTTCCTCTTCAACATGAGATGCTTCTCCATAAACAAGGAAGGTGTCCTTCTGCATCTGCAGCCTCTCCTCATCTGCACACAGGCAGAGCTCTTCTCCATATGATAACGTTTAGATTTTCTCATCCTATATGTTGTCATTTTCAGCCTGTGAGCAGCTCTCACCTCTTTTGGATCTTTCACCTGTAATCATGCATGATCTTTCTCAATCAAGAGCTTCTGTGGGGACCCATACAGTCTTTTTTTTTATTTTTATAAAGATGATGTACAGAGGGATTGCAGTTAGTAAGTCAATGAGTATATTTTTTTGGGGGGGGAGGGTGTC
This sequence comes from Dipodomys ordii, assembly GCF_000151885.1. Classification (NCBI taxonomy): domain Eukaryota; kingdom Metazoa; phylum Chordata; class Mammalia; order Rodentia; family Heteromyidae; genus Dipodomys; species Dipodomys ordii. The sequence continues at coordinate 5,225,805 of NW_012267327.1, forward strand.
TGGTCATGGGGCCTGAACTCTGGACCTGGGCACTCTCCCTCAGCTCTTCAGCTCAAGGCTAGCGCTCTACCACTTGAGCCACAGCACCACTTCCAGCTTTTTTCTTTTTGCTTATGTGGTGCTGAGGAATCGAACCCAGGCCCTCATGCATGCAAGGCAAGCACTCTACCACTGAGCCACCTTCCCACCCTCGTACATTTCTTTTTGAACAATGTTAACCTATCCCTTATTTTCTCCCACTTCCCCTGCAAAGCCCCCTCCTCTCCAAGTTGTAAAGTTCATTTCATGTCTAGTGAGTATCACTGTTGCATTTGTCCCACTGTTTCTGTGATTCTCTTTCCCTGACCCAAATCAGAAAGCTTATATACAAGACTAAGGGTTCTAAAATAAAAAAGCAGTGACCACCGAGAATAAACCAAAGGAAAAAGAAAAAAGAATTGCAAACAGTACACACACACAAAACAAGAAACAATAAAAAAAACCCTGTTGTTTCCATATCTTGGAGTTCATTTCAATTAGCATCATTTTATATGGTTGTATGTACATAGCTATTGAGCTTTTGTAATCCTCTGCTAGAACTATCCTAGGCATATACTAATGAACAGGCCTGAAGACCAGTGGAATAGAATTGAAGATCTGGAAATGAACCCACAGACCTATGGCCACCTAATCTTTGATAAGGGAGTTAAAAACATTAGATGGAAGAAAGACAGCCTCTTCAACAAATGGTGCTGGCAGAATTGGCTATACGTGTATAGAAACTGAAGTTAGATCCTTATATATCACCCTGTACCAGAAATCAATTCTAAATGGATCAGAGACCTCAATGTATGATCGGATATCCTGAAAATATTACAGAGATAGGGGAAACACGAGGGCTTCTTCGTACAGGTCAAAACTTCATTTCTATAGATGTATCTTTTATACCTTCTACTTCTTTCTGAGAGGAAAGGATGTTTGTAACATGGCCTGTTCTCCCAACCTGAGAATTTAACATATCTTTGTCCTCTTCTATAAGACCTTGTCAGAAAGAGCTAGCACATGCACATTTCTTTCCTCTCCCAGTGTGTGTGTGTGTGTGTGTGTGAGAGATGTGTGTGTGAGATGTGTGTGTGTTTCCCTGAATAGAATTTAATCATTCTGGCTCCTAGATTCAAACTCTTATTCTCTTCTGTACCAATACTGATATTCCTTTCACAGGCAAAAATGGCCTTTTTTCCCAAACTTTATTTAATAAAGTATACCGCCTGAATTATACATGTCTGTAGCTTCTACATACTTAAATTAAGTCCATTAGTGTGTTTTCTCTGCTTCCTACTACTGGTAATAAAATCCCAGCCACCATCCCCTCCTGCATCATCATCATTTGCAGGCTAATGGTTCCCAGGTCCTACTCACTGCTATCTGAGTAACTCCAGACTTGAGGCTCTCCGTCTGGCCCTTAATGATCTAACTTCTCATGCTCCCAGATTAACCAAGTGAATCCTCCTTTCCTATCAATAAGATCTGAATTTTCACATCATTAACTTCTTTAGTTTGGCCTCTGGATACCTGTCATAACTATGTTCTATATAATTGACCTAGTCTGTTATCTTATTTTTTGATAGATTCTAAGTATTTTGAAATTTTATAGCAAAATCCTGTGTGAATTACTGATTTTTACAGTGTATGGTCATCATTACCTCACTTAATATGAATATTCATATTTCTCAATAAATAATGATGCAGTTGATTTGGTAAGATAAATAATGAGAGCAATGTGACTGTTCTTAACACAAATATAATTGCCATGATTTGATCATTATATGTTGCATACATTTATCTACTCATTATATGCAATAAGGTATAATCATAATGTCTTAGTTAAAATTTAAAGCCTGCATTTCAAAACAAATGTGTTCCTAATAATTTTAAATGAGACATTTTTGTACACTTATGATTTGGTCATTTGATGTTACCAGGCTAGCAGGTGCTACAGCAAAATGGTAGGTAAGAAAAAGTAAAAGCATAACACATACATCTCTTTTGTTTCTATACTATCTGTTTGAAAGATATCCACATGAAAGAAGATTGTTAATTTTTGGAGAGCAGAGAACATAAGTTCCTTTACACATAATCAGTAGAGTATTATTAATGATGTGGTTGTTGTAGAAGACTAGTAACTAATTTCCAGTGTATCCACCTCTCTATAGCTCAATTGTCAGAGGTAGCAGAACCAAAGTTTCCATCAGTTCTCAAGCCAAATACCCTAAACATGACAACTCTTGCTATTAACATTGTGTCTAAAATAACTGTATTTAGCATATTGACAGTTGTTTCAGGTCCTTAAGTTTTCAAGGTTTTAGGAGATTGTTTCTAGCTTTTTTTTTTTTTTTTTGCCTGTCGTGGGGCCTGAACTCTGGGCTTGGGCACTGTCCCTCAGCTCTTCAGCCCAAGGCTAGCACTCTACCACTTGAGCCATAGCGCCACTTCTGGCTTTTTTTCTGCTTATGTGGTGCTGAGGAATCGAACCCAGGGCCTCATGCATGCAAGGCAAGCACTCTACCACTGAGCCCCCTTCCAAAACCCCTCTAGTTTCTTTTTAATTTTTTTTTTTATTATTTAAAGAATGGTATAGAGCCAGATGCCAATGGCTTACACCTACAATCCTAGCTACTCAGGAGACAGTGGTTGGGAGGATCACAGTTTGAAGCCAGGGTGGGCAAAAAGTTACCAGGACCACATCTCACCCAATAATTGGACATGGTAGTGTGCATCTGTAATTCCAAATACTCAAGAGGCATACATAGGATGATTACACTGCAGGCTAACCGTAGGCCAAAACATGAAACCCTATCTGCAGGTCTAACTAACGCAAAATGTGCTGGAATTGTGGCTCAAATGTTAAAACACTTGCTTACCAAGCTCAAGGCCCTGAGTTCAAACCCCAGTACCAACAAAATCCACAAAAGTGGCATAATTAGCCGCCTAGACATTCTTAACAGATTTATCTTTTTTCAGTGTTAGAAGTTAAGAGTTGACAGTTTGAATTGGAATTGCCTGAGGTTATTTCAAAAGGACACTAAAATGAAATTTCTGAAAAAACATAATTACTCTGAAATTATTTATTTCATAAAACAAACATCTAATATATAAGTATAGATCTAGAATACTTGACTATAAGAAGGAACTTAGATGTTAGATTAAATATGAGTTTGGGGAAAGCCAATACTAAGGATATCCAGAGAATAAATTGATTTTGATTCTTATTTTAGCATGATTTTACCATTATTTCTCAGCCATCAGTGAGATAGCACAAGGCATATTTCGTCACAGAACATTTCCTTAAACAACATAGTATAATGTATAATATTCTTCACTTAGGGTATGGAGATGCAAAACTGCCTAGTACAGAAAAGGCAGTTACCATCTTTTAAGGATTTTTTGAAGATACAGCAACAAGTAAACCTTGAAAAATTGAAGGTTTTCCCTCTGGGAACATTTGTAGATCTAATAGTATGAGTGGATCAGGTATAATATTAAAATGAAAAGCAAAGTTACCCAGAGTGATAATAGCACAACATTCTGATGCTAAAATATCATTTATTAGTTACATAAAATAATACAAATATACATAATCCATTTATGATCAGGAAATCGGTAGGATTTATGATTGTGGGAACATCTTAGAATTGAATGTGGTGGCTGTCTTGTTTGTTTGTAAATAATTTTCCATAACTTTTTATCATCCATCTGCTTTAATTAGAAAGCATTGCTTTGCATACATATTGAAATTTAAGAGAAGTTATACTGTCTTGCATATGTTAAAGTAAGAATTAAGATTAGAAACCAAGATAAGAAATTTGATTAAAACATATCAAATTTCACTTTGAAAATTAAAACCTACCATGTGTACTTCAGTAAGAGTAATGAATTTATTTGCTACTAATGAGAAGAAGTACTGCCTTCATTTTGGATGAGAAATTTGAGAAAAATCTAGTGCTACTTTGTGGGATAAAATATCTACTACTCTATTCTGCCTCATCACTTTGGAAGTTTTCCCAAAGGTTATTTCCTCTTTAACTACCTCTTTACAATCTTTAGTATTGTAACTTAGGCACTGGGCATTACATTGTAAGACACTATCTCCTCTCTGCAAGATATGAGTAAACAGTCTAACAGGAAAGAGAAAATGCCTTCTAAACTGTTTATGCCCATATAGAGCAAATAACTGCTATGTGTTCAGCTTGGAGCTGGGGTAGATGAAAAAAGGCTTAAAAAGCCTTTTTTATGGAAGATGTAGCCCAAGCAGGGGAAGTCACACAGATAGGGGCTTCTATTTGAGCAAATGAGGATAAACCAGAGCAGATGGGGAGGATGGCCAATACTGAGCATCACCAGTATTTCCTCTCAGTATGGTGCCATGATGCCTCTGTCAAAATGTTCATTTCTTCCTGAACAATGCCTGCTTATGAATCTTGGCTGTAGTTGTGTTTCAGAAAAGTGCAGTCATGTTGACATGCCAAATCTCTGGGTCATCTTCAGTTGAATCCTTACTTTGAAAGTGTATAATAAAAATATTTAGAAAGGAATATTAGCTAACAAAAAGGGGAAGGAGTAGAGGCAGAATCTTCAGTGGATCTTTACAAATTGCAAATGTTCTCTTAATGCTGCCTGTCTTAACTGATGGCCTTATGGAGCCAATCTTTGTGTTCCCTTTTCTTCCCTCTTTAATACCAAATGTTCTCCTCTAGCCGTTTTTATGATCTCTGAGAACAAATGATCTAGAACTTGTTTTTATGTGTTCACTTCCTTTTCATGACTGTTTTAAATCTATCTCCTTTCTGTTTTTCACAGAGGATAATCTACAGCTCAGGCTTACCACTTTAACTAGCATAGGCCTCCCAACAATCTAGTACCCAGGTCTTCTCGGAGAACTCCTGACTAAATGTAGGAATCAGAACAGATCGTGGTTTTGTGTATCTACTCTGTGATTGCTCCATGCAAATCACAATAATAATTATGAAAAATTAGATGCTTGTTTTATGAGATAAACTTTTTTTTCTCTCTCTAGGGTTCCTGCAATACACAGATAGAAAAAAACATAAATGAATCTCCAACTGTAAGACTTTAAGAAAGAAAAACTGAAGCAAATAAACTTCAAATTTTAGGGAATGAAATTCAGACAGACTTTGCACATTTTATTTGTATGGTGGCAATATTTTGTGATTATGATTGATTACAGAAACTAGAAAACTAAGAATTAACTGAAATAGAACTAGGAAGCAGTCAGATTTAAAAGAAAAAGTCTGATTAATAATACAGCCACCCTCTTGGCATTCAGAAAGGATACTTGTAGACTTTTCAGAAAAAAGAAAAAAAATCCTAAATACCTCTGTCTTTTATGAAAAGCATGTGAGCTGAAAACACACAATTGGAAAAGGCTATTGAGTGATCCCTAAGCTTATTAACTAGCTACATGATTAGCTCCAAACATTTAAAAAAAAAAAAAAACCTCCCAGGTCTTGATTCCAATTTGCACCTCAACAAATTACAAATTACTGCCTGTCGTAAAACTTTAAGATCACTCTTTGAATGCTTGAAACCAGCAGTGTTAATCTGTAAAGGCTGAGTCTACTATAATAAAGAGAGACATTTTTTCTGAATAGGTTGCTCATATGTGTAATTATCACAAAGAACATAACAGTTACATATCTCATTAAACAAGTACCTGATTAATGGTGTCAATTTGCTCAGTTAGGACACATTCTTTGTAGTTGTTGCTCCTGCAGTATGGTCGACTTCTCTCCTATTAAAAAGTGAAAGGGAAATCAATGTTTGCTTAACAGTTTTATTGTATTTGGGGATTTTGTTTATTTGAAATGGACTGGCAATGTTCTCCAAGCTAGCCATGAAATCCTTGGCTCAAGTAAACCTCTTGCTTAACTTTACAGAGTAGTTGGGATTCTGGAATTCCACATGCATCCCACCACACCCATCTGGCCTTCAGTTTTAATGAATAGATAGGAATATAATACATACGCCTTGAAGAATTTGTGTTTTGTGAATTATAGCCAATTCTTTATTTTATTTCACCACTAATATAGAAAGCATCTCTACAGATTAATAACTCAGTAATTAGAATACAAATAGGCAAATAGGTACTTTAGCAGAAAAATTTCTGTATCAGAGACCATACTTATAAAGTAAATATTGAGAACATACATAATAGTTCATACTGTATGATGACTTCTCATTCCACTTCATTTCCTGTAGAAGAGTAACAGTATTAATATGGAAAAATACAGTTTCTAAAAAGCTCACCTTTATTGCTGTGTAATTTATATTAGCATACTGCCATATTTTATTCCATTTTCTCTTTCCATTCCATATTATGTATTTTATTTTCCCATGTGATATAGACTTGACAATACTCACATTATTTTTGTCCTAAATCATAATGAATCTTTGCAAATGTAAAAATTGATAGTTAGATTTGGAATAAATTTTCTTCAGCATGAGGAGCTTTGTAAATGTACAGACAACAAATTCTTAGCTTTTGTTTTTCTGGACGTCTTTCCTGTGACTTTTTTATTTTTTAATTTAAGGAATTGCCCAAAGGAATTGCCATTTAACAAAGCAGTTTATAAATACAATCCATCTTGATCAGTATCACCCCTTTGAAATTCTCACTCATCCCTTCATAGCCCACCCCTTTCCTTTTCTTAATTTTATAATATATACATTGAATTCTTGATTGTATTTCTCCAATTTCTGCTTTATTCATCTACCCTTGCCCCCCTACCTTGCAAGTACCTATTTCCTGGTGCTTATTTTGTTGGTTTTTTTACTTTGCTTTTCTAAGGAGTTATACTCTTTGAATTTACATTTGTAACCACTTGCATATACCTAATGTGTCTAGCTTTTCTGTATACCAACAATGAGAAGAAAGAGACTGAAATCAGGAAAGCAACTCCATTTGCAATAGCCTCAAAAAAATTAACCAAGACATCTATAGGGAAAACTTTAAAAGTTTGGAGAAAGAAATTGGAGATTTTATTTTTTTTAGGTATTTTCCATGGCACATAAAAATTCTAGTCTCCACGCCCCTTCACCATTTTTTTTCTTTTTTTTTGGCTGATCCTGCTTCTTGAACGGAGGTCTTGGGCACGGTCCCTGCGCCTCTAGTACTTTATCACTTGAGCCACCAGCTCAAGTGACTTCCAGCTTTTTCTGAATAATTTATTGGAGATAAGTCTCATAGACTTTCCTTCCTGGACTGACTTTGAACCATAATCCTCAAATTTCAGCCTCCTTAGTAGCAAGGATTACAGCATAAGCCAATTTTTTGTTTTTCATTGACCACTTAACACTGTAGTTAAACTGTCTTCTCTCTCTTCCATCTTTGTCCATTCTCACTAGAAGCCACTTCTCTGCACATGCTTTATGTTATTTTTATTTCTGGCAATATTTTTTATTCTTAATAGTGGTTATCAACAATATATGAAATTCCTTTCTGTAGTTCTGATTACACAATTGGTAAACTTCTTGATATATTTATTCCACAGGTCACCAGCCATTTCCCCTCTCTTTATATTGATAGTTTATTCCTTCATGTGTACTGATCTTTTCATTGGCTGTGTCTAATCTCTTATTACGATATAAAATGACAGTTTACAATTTCTACATTATAATTTTCAGGTCTAAATATTCTGTGTTGTGTGTATGTGTGTGTGTGTGTGTGTGTATGTGTGTGTGTGTGTGTGTGGTGCTAGGGAATGAACTGAGGGCCTTATGCATTCTAGGTAGGTACTCTATCATTGAGCAACAATCTCAACCTTCTTTTTGGTTCTTTTCTGTCATTGTTAATTCCCATGTTATGATTGTGATTAAATGTTTTTGCCTCACATTTGCTAAGCAGATGCTCTACCATTTACAGTATGCTTCTCTGTTTTTTTGTAACCTTAAACTAATTTATGACAGCTATGTTTTTGAGACTACTATATATCCCAGGCTTGTCTTGAACCTGCAATCCTTTCTCTACCTCCCAAATGCTGGGATTACATCCTTTTTTTCTTGTTGATTCCCAAAAGTCAGCTCTGGCATAATTTCTACTGGTTATTTACATTTGCTCTTTTCCTCAGGAAAATAAATGATAATTGGATGCTAGACATTATGGAATATTACAATATCACTTTCAAATTTTTTCCATCATCCTTAAATAAGAAATAAACTAGTTTTCTGTCAGTTAACTTAAAAATCAGCTTCATCTTCTAGAAACCTGATTTAAACTGTTAGGCTGTTTGTAATTTATCCTCTTTTAGCTGTGTTAGCCTTAGTTCTAAGGTGGAACCCTGAATCTCTACTGAATGTCATACTAGTGTGTGAGTATGAGTTCAGTGTCCATCAAAGCTGTCTGTGTTGAAATTCATTCCTCATCATGAAATTCTAAGAATGTGCAAACTTATCCACCTACAGTGTTCAAAGGTGAGCTTTGGGGACATAATTATTATTAGATAAGATGCTTAGAATAGAGCCCTAATACTCAAATCCTGGTGAGTTTGTAGAAGTGAGAGTGACTATACATACAAATATGTTCAGTCCTTGACTGTTTCCATGTGTTGACCTGGGTTATCTAAGGATTCTACCAGCAAAGGAAGCCATCATCATACCCAAGTATAATCAAACTTCCTTCATGGCTGAGATAAGAGCTCCCTGGTAATTCCTCCTCCAATACTTGTTTTCTGTCTGCTCTGTATGTGTATATATTTTTGTCAAGGCAACTTATATTCAGGTTTCTGGAACTTTTTCTGTGTGAGTCTCCCTTTTTAATCCCATCCCACAGATTCTAGCCATCGCAACTTATCTATAGATTGAATTTTGACTCAGAGCACATCAAAATCTTATGATCTTGAATTTTCTGAAGTTAGGGCTATCCGAGGATATGTGTGTGTATGTGTGTGTGTGTGTCTGTGTGTCTGTGTGTGTGTGCATGTGTCTGCGTGTGTGTGTGTGTGTCTGTGTCTGTGTGTCTGTGTCTGTGTCTGTGTATCTTGGGGTCCCAGTTCTGTGCAGTAAAGTTGTCCAGAATTTCCCCATAACTGGAAGCAGAAGTAAAACTGTACCTCTTGTCAACATAATAACTATTAGATCAATAGTAATGTCTCACAGAAGCATTACCAGAGAAGACAGAGAATGTCAAAAGACAAGACAACATCTTAGAAATGATAAATCTTACCAGAAGAATACTGGTCATGGAGCAAAGACTTAGTTCAGAGGAAATAGATTTTCTATGACCAAGTAATACCTAAAACCTCCATTTGAAAGCTTGACTCCATTAGAAAGTGATTTCAACATGAATCCTAAGTATTAAACTAAAACTCTGAACAGGAAAGAAAAAAAATGAGACCCAATTCCTTTGTTCATCAATAATTTAGGGGGTAGCAAAAAGCACAAAAAAAATCTGCTAAAAAGGAGAGTATTACAATATATGGTATGTTATTAAGGATTTTGAGTTTCTTTAACAAGTTGAGAAGGCAGTATAGAGTAATTCGTTCCATTTTTCTAAGAGACTGGACAAGATTTTATGAAAAAGTGATTATATATTCACACAATTGATACTTTTTCCATAAAAAGAGCAGTGCGCAGTAAAATATTTAGTTATGTTTGGTGAGCTATAAGTAACAATGGAAAGATAGTCAGTGATGTGATGGGATATGGCTTAGCATATTCTTGAGTTGAGAAGGCAGCATGAGTACAGACCAGTTCCCACCCTACCAGTTGTACACCCTAAGTGTGAGGCTATCTCCCTTTATAGTCTTGACAAGTGAAAGCAGATGCATGATCCTCCATAGGAAGTAAGCATTCACAATATCTTTTTTAAACACCCTGCATTTCTTTATTTGAGGAAGTTGATACATATAAAGGGTAAATGCAGTTTGCTCACATCATTGAATTAATGGTAGAGCCAAGACTAGAAAGGACCTTCTGGCTTTTAATTACATTGATAGAAATGGACAAAGACCCATCATTTTGGTTTTCTTTTTGTTTTGTTTGTGTTTTTATTTTTACTGTAAAGTGGATATGTAGTGGGGTTACAGTTACCTAAGTTGGGTGATGAGTACATTTCTTTTTGAACAGTGTCACTTCTTCCCTTGTTTTCTCCCAGTTTTTTCCTTCCCACTCCCCCTCTCGTACAAGTTGTATAGTTCATTTTCAACAAAGTGTTCTAGTATCACTGATGAATCAGAGGCTTTGAAAGGTGAATTAAGGTCCTTTGAGGATTTAGGAAGTTGCAGTTTCAGAACATTATTTTTCATTTCTCTATTAAAATAAGAGACACTTAAACAGGTGTATACGCCTAGGAGAAGGAATTGGTTACAAGAAGTGTGGGAGAGCAGGAGAGCGGAGATGGTATTGGAGTAATTTGCTAAAGTGGAGAGAAAAGCCAAAAAGTGATGTCGGTCAAGATGATGGCACGAACAGAAGGGAGAACACAGTCATCTAGGTGCCCAAGTTCTCAGTGGGAAAACTGCTCAACATAGGAGATAGGATGATTATTAAGTTACAATATATTAGGGATAAAGAGAAGTGTAGTTCACCATGAGGAAATGCAGAACTGTGAGAGATGACATTGTGAAAGAAGCTTTTTTAAAAAAACAGACAAATTTGACAGCTGGGGCAGCAGTCCCAAATGGAAGTCTAGTTTGCAGATTTTCTGGTGTCTGAACAGAATGTCCAGAGTTATCATTGGCCTCATGACAATAGGAGATGAAATCTTACTTGTCATCACTAAAAATAAGCCTTAACAATTCTGAAAACTCTGCTTCTGGGATTTTAAGACATTGTCTTACACAAAAGTTGAGTAAAGTACAATGCATGTGGTAAAGGGTAATGGTTTATTTATTGAGTCAGAGAAGGTAAAATGTTTACTAAGATAACAAAATCTGAAAAGCTAGTGTCACTAGCACCTTGAAAGCTAGAAATGAATGGCTGCATGATTTTAGTAAATCAGGGAAGTGAATTATGGATTGCCGTTCAGTAGAAATTGCAACGTAGTACATGTAAGTGAGAAAATTGAAATATGCATTAGATTCATTGTAGCCTGAGGCTTTCTATGAATATGTACAAGAATAATAGAATAATCTATACTGTGGATCCAACAGTTAAAATATTGGTTTTATCTAGTACATAAATATTAAACAGCAAACACATGTAAGGTCTTAGGCAAGACACTTTATATACTATAGTTATTAGTTTTTTTTAAAGCACTCAATATTCACATGGGGATGCAATAATAGAACTCCCATTCATTGCTAGTAGGAATACAAAATGATGGATTCCTTACTAAGGATATTCTTACTATAAAATCCAGTAATCATACTGGATTTACTCATGAAATTTACTCAAATAAAAAGTCTTTCCACACCCAAAACCTTCATATAGAAGTTTGTGCCATATACCTCCTTAATCATAACTGCCAAATCTTGGAAGCAACTAATGTAAGAAGTCCTTCAGTAGATGAATGGACAAAAACATTGCAATACGTCCAGACTGTGAATTACTATTCAGTGTTAAAAAGGAATGAGCTATCTGCCATGAAAAGACATGAAAGAAGTTTAAATTTATATGACTTAAGTTGAATTTGCAGAGTAGTCTGAAAAGGTTTTGTAATGAATGATTCTAACTACATGACAATGTGGAAATGGCAAGATAATAGTAAAAAAAAAAGCAATGTCTGAGAATTGGATAAATGGGAAGGGATGAAGAAGTACATCACAGGACATTTTAAAAGCAGGAAAGCTATTATTCTAAGTGATGCTACAGTAGTGGATCATGTTATTGTGTACTTAAAACCATAAAAGAGCCAGTCACAATGCAAACTGTTCCTCATTATAACTAGTGGACTACTGTTATATGGAATGTTGATGGGTTCGGGGGTACCTCTGAGAATCTAGACAGGAACGGTTCATGAAAACCATATTTTCCACTCAACTTTTATATGCACTTACAACTTGTACTAAAAAAGTTTATTAATGAAAAAGAAAAGTGTGTTTCAACATTGCAAAATTTTGAGGCTCCTCTGAGATGTAGTGATTGACTGATGAAGATATAGAATATGGGATGGAGATAAGGAACTTACCTAGTCAGTGAATATGAAAATTACAGGATCTAAGAACTTTTTCTTGTTCACATTGAGAAATGATGTGTCCTTCATTGCCAAATGTACCATTCTGGATAATTTTGTTATCTCTAGCCATGATATAAAAGAAATCCCATTAATGCTCACAAAGGCAGTGGCTTGTTGAAATCTGTATTGAAAGCAGTTTTTTGTGGCATCTCTGAGTCCTTTTGTTAATTCACTAGTGGTTATATTGTACTTCTGATGCTTCTAGGACATAGAGGTTGTTATTGTGCTTCAGAGGTGTGACAGAATGGAACTCTTACTGGAATCATCAGGAAGATGTGTTTATTTTGTAGCCGTTAAATTTGACATTTGGAATCTGGTAGGGGATAAATGTGCAACAGCATATTTTCAATCATTTTCTCCAAACGCTTGAGGCCATAGACACAAGGCTTCTAGAATATGCTTCTCTCTAACAGTTGATGATGCCCCCATTTTCCACATGTGGCTACCAATTGAAGCAAGAGATAAGGCCATATTGCTGTACACCTTTTATTGTTGCCACCAAAACTGTGGTCAGGGTTTCTTTTCCATTTTCATTTTTATATTATGGGACTTATTAAATAAGAACAGAAGTAACTGCCAGAAATCTTTGGTTATCCTCCATTTGGTAAATATTATTTGTGCCTACCTAGAAGCCGAGGTTGCTTAGGACATTACTTCATTTGCTTTACCTTCTACAACAGAGTCAGAATTGGAATCAGACTGTTTATTAGACAAGGAGAACTACTAAAGATCACAATATGAACAGGCTGTGGCAGGCCTTTTCAGTGGATGCCAATAAAAGTGGTAGTCAGTTAAAATGGCTATTACTGGGTTGGTCTTCTAAAATTCAATACAAATAGGTTTAACTGTTATTATTGTAAAAGGGATACTTAAAGAAATGTGTTTCTAACTAAGAGATCTTTTCTCAAGGCATCCAGATACATCTTCAGGAAGAAAAGATTTGTATTTGGTGGTTTCGAAAACAAACCCACTCTATGGAAATTTCTAACTGCCTACCTCTGATCAAATTAGATACAACTACAAGTGATGTATAATCATTTCTTAATTACTTACATTAAAATGAAAGAGAGACAAAACAAAAAAAGCAAAGGAAAACGCTGATCTTATTTAAGTGTTTGTTTTCCAAGTCTATTTCCCTTGGATCAGAAGTGGCTACAAAATTTGTGAGGCCTTATGGAGAGTGCACATGCAAGAACTCTTGCTTATGATTAAGAATGTCATGATTATATTAGGTCACTAAATTTGTATTTATAAGAGTCTTGCCATTGCTTTGATGTAGTTCCCAGAAACGTACACAATGTCCACAACACTGGTAGGACATGCACTTCTGACCCTGAACAAGTGCTCTGACCCCTTCCAGGATGAAGGCAGCAGCCATATCTGGAGGAAGGTGTCAGGATAGAAGAATAACGACCAAGAACCAATAGAAGCCAAGCATCCAGAGACAAGATACCCCCGAGCCTAGGCTACATATCCATGAAGCATGCTAATTTGTCCCATTAGGCCACTTACAAAATACAAATTCATAATAAAATTATGAAGAAATTGAAGATGACAGTAACAGAATATCTGATTAACCACATGTCCATAATACACATGGCTGGGAAAAATCATATCCACCTGCACCCTTCATAGGGTACTAATCCCATTCACAGAGTCCCTAGCTTTTGGCCTAATCACCTCTCAAAGGCCCCACCTCCTTGTGCCATAGCAATGAAGATTAGGTATCAGCAGATAGATGGGGGGATGGGATGGGCAGAACATTTAGGCTTTAGCCAGGCTCAGTATTTACTGGAGTTGATAGATACTAGGCATTAAAGACGATAAAGACAAATCACATTTGTGCCATAATAGGAAATAAAGATACGAACAAGAACAGTATAGGAACGCGGATTTAAAAGATTAATTTTGAGGGGCCGGGAAGGTGGCTCAGTGGTAGAGCACTTGCTTTGCATGCCTGAGGCCCTGGGTTTGATTCCTCAGCACCACATAAGCAAAAAGAAAAAAAAAGCCGGAAGTGGCGCTGTGGCTCAAGTGGTAGAGTAGCCTTGAGTTAAAGAGCTGAGGGACAGCGCCCAGGCCCAGAGTTCAGGCCCCACGACCTGACCCCCCCAAAAAAAATAAAATAAATAAGATTAATTTTGATGAGGAATATAGAAAGGTTATAGGTTAAAAAAAAAAGGATTACTTGTCAGGCAATGATGAATGGTTGTTCTAACTACCAGAGTTTAAGGGGAAAATATTCCAGACCAAAGGGACATTTGAACAAAAACAGTGAATACAGACAATGGGGATAGCTGCACCTACGTGCTGTGACATTCAGTCATGATTTAGTATATTCAACCGAAATCTGTTTTCCATTCACTGAGCTAGAAGCGGGAGATTCAAGACTATAGGATTTGGAATTGGACAAAGCCATGTTTGAATCATAATCTGCTACTTACCAGCTGTGTGACTAGAGACAACTTACTTAACTACTTTTGAGCTTTAGGTTATACCAGTTTTATAGAATTATTTATAAGGACTTGGTGAGATAATGTTTATAAACTTTTGAACCAGCACTCTCAATATAGCAAAGGAGATAAGTAAACAGTTGTTCTAAGAGTTGTGATAAAAGCTGTCTTTACCTGTGGATGTCATTCAGGACTTCACAAAAGATGTGCTATTTGAAACTGAGGCCTCAAGCATCTGAAGAATGTATTTGGATGACAGTGGTTAGCTGAGAAAGAGCATTTTTTAGGGTGAAATTAATTCTGGAAGTGATGAAACCCCTTTGGGAGTAAGAGTAACAAAAGGAAGAGGACAGATAAAGACAGACTGATGTCTCATAGCCTCACCAAACTATACTAACCCAATTTGAAACATCAGACTGTTCCATTGGGAAATGGCAAATGACTTCATGTGCTACACTCTTAAGTAAGAATAAACAAGCTTGCCTAACAACTTCTGTAGCAGGTATTCTGGATATTGTCTTTCTAAGTGAAATCTGTAGTCAGGAGAGAGAAAGAAAGACAAGAAGTCTTCACAGTGTTGGCTGTTAATATTTTACTGTGTGCATGATGCTTAAAAGAACATTTTATATTTTCCTCTAGACTGAACAATTGCCTTTGCAGGCTCAGTTCCAAGAGAGAGAAGTTGGCAATCTTCAACCCTCTGTAAGTAAGATGGTCGTGTTGTATCAGCTTAGGTAGAGCTGGTGACTCACATACTCAGTTAATTGTCATTGGAGGTTTATAAAAGTTCATTTTACTCATCTTTCTCCTATATGAGTCTTTTACTAGGAATTGGTAAAGAGCTTGAGCTTGCCTTTTCTTAGAAATAGTCTTAAGATTGCATAGGAAATAATCAAGTTTTATGAAACCAATAACCAGGCAGACATCATAAAGCATCATAGGAAATTCATGTTCGAGAAAGTATCAGTTGTAGCCCACCCATGGTCAAGCCAGAATGAAAGGTTAAGACACAAGAATATTTTTGGCAGCATTTCTCATTCTCAGTTTTGTCAGGCATATGATCAAATGCCAGTTCCTTTTACTGTCCTCTTTCTCCAGTTCCCCATTTCTAGGTCTTAAGATTTATTTTCATTTTGTTTGACTTAATTCTCCTCATACCCATATTCATTCTAGGTTTAAGCCTTGCTACAGGTACTCCTGAAGTACACAATTGTATCTTTCTCCAGTTTACTGACAACAAATTCCAAATTTCAAAACCTGAACCAGATCATTGTACCCATTCCTTGAAATCTTGCATTTAGGAGTTACTAAAATATTTATTTTAGTCGTCAAGAACAACAGATAACTGGAATATCCTAAGTAGTTGAACTTTTTACCTTGCTACCCAATTCTTTGTGGTATAATGAATCGGGTATATGAGCTTTAATTAATTTTATTTTTGCCTATTCTTACCAAAGTGCTAAAAAAAGGGGCGGGGAGGAGAAGGAAAAATACAAACAGCTGCTCTGCTAATGTAACCAATGTTTGAATTTTTCAGAATGGACTGAATAGCAAGAGATTTGCGTGTGAGGATGAGCACCCAGTAGGAGAAGATGGCATTCAGCAGATGCACCCCATTTATAGTCACATGTGCTACAAAGACCGGAGCCCAAGCAAACAGTATCAAAACAATGATCCAGAGAGAATCTACATCAATCCACGAGAACATTATGTGTGATTTTTCTCTTTTTATCCAAATGGCCATTGGAACAAATGTTGAAAACTGAGGTTGTAGTTATTATATTCTCTCTTGTCTAAACAATCCCAGCCTTAATGTACTGGAAATCTTGATACGTGAATTGAAGCTAATCGTGGAATTCTTTTTTTCACTTAGGGTTTCTTAAACACCAGCTGTGTTTGTGAACTTGACTGTAGCTCTGTGTTTCTGATACTGGTGTTTAACTACTAACATTTGGCCTATGGTGGTATGTTCATTTGAAAGTACATCTGCTGGTGATAGCTGTGGTGACTCTTCAGAAAGAAAGGCCCAGTCATTAGTAACAACCTCACCAGGCTTCAGGCAGCCCAGCATGCTTATCTATGATTCAAACAAGTGGAAAAATAAGTTTAGGATCCATTTCACAAATTATTTAGCTGGGTTTTAGATTTCCTGACATGCTTAATACAATTATAATATGTGTATACAAACAGAAGCCTGAAGAAAGGCAATTTTTTCTCTTTATCCTAAAAGAACACCAACAAAGGGCACTTTGCAGTTCCTTTTAAACCCTTGTGTTACTGTGATCTGTGTTCCTTCCTGATCACTAAAGTTCCTGAAGGGTCCCTTAATCCCTGCTGTGATCTGCCACCTCATGACTATCTTCTCTTACTCTGTCCTTCTGTCCTCCTTGCTACCATCCTGTTCTTCACTTGGTCAGATTAACCCATTTCCCACCTATTTAAACCTGGAAGCCCTGCCTACATGATACACAGCCATTCCTCTTGTTCCTCTTTTCTCCTGCTCATGACAAGTGGAGCTTTCACTTCAGAAATTTCTCTCAAGTGAATCCCAATCCACTTAGGCTCAAACAGCTTGCCTGCATTCTTCAGACTACATATATTCCATGTTTTATCTACCTCAGAAAAACCACCTGAAAATCACCATGAAATAACCTCTGATCTTAAAAATCAGGTGGAATATTTGGAAACTTTGTTAAGCTACTTCAGTACAATCTGTGCACTGAACTCACATGTCTTCTCCCCTTTCCCCTACTTGTCAAAGAGATTAGTAATGCTAAAATGTAAATAGCATAGACACTTACATGCCAGTATAGCCTATAACACTTCGATGCCTATAAACATCTGCCTTGAATTTTCTCATATCCCCTTTGCTGGCTTTCCATCACTGTAATTCCTCAAGTCTTAAGGAAAATGCAGCTTTTCTGTGTGTTCTGGGAGATTAGAAGTGTGTCACCAGCACAAGAAAATACCACACACTTGTCATATATTGGAAAAGAGTAGCATAAACACCGAAATAAGCCATATATATTGCCAGCCTAAACTACAAAGGGAGAGGAGGATAGTAACAGATTTCTAATGAGATCCCAAAGTTACTTTATGAATCATGATATGACTTACGTGTGTTTCCTTTTTTAGTTGCTATGCTTTGTCAGACAAATTATCCAGGCGGTTCTACAGTAGTAATCATCCCCACACCCCCATGCCTGGGTGATCAAAGGTCCTGAGAGATAGGATGTTCCAATTCCACCTCCGTGCCTTAACTAGATGAGTAGCACTTTTAAAAGTTAGAGCTGTTGAGCATCAAAGGGTAAATTTCAATGATTTTTATTGCACTGCTTTGGAATTATAGTGTGATTACCATATAGCAAAGAAGATGGCCTGGAATGCCATCACTTAGGAACGTAACTAAAGATATAGAAATTCTTGCAACTATGTTCTAACAGCAAGATGACTGCTCATAGCTCTGTGTGTATATGTGTGAGTGTGTGAGTGTGTGTGTATGTGTGTGTGTGTGTGTGAAGGGGGATGTAAGTGTGGGTATGGATGTGCTGGGCTCTTGCTCTCATTTAGCTTTTTTTTTTTTTTTTTGGTGGGGTAGGGGGGAATGGCTAGAACTCTTACCACTTGAGCTATATCACCACTTTGGCTTTTTTGCTGATTAATTGGAGTCCTTTCTGCCCAGGCTGGCTTCAGATCTCAATCCTGTTGGAGTAGCTAGAATTATAGGTATGAGCCACTGGTACCTAGGCTCAGAGCTGACCATAATGATAAAGCACTTAATAAATATTAGATGTAATGGAGACAATACAATGGGCAGTGCCTCCTTTAGAAAGCTGTAAATGAGTCTTAAAGCTAGAGATGGTTTTTAGGGTTCTGCTTGGAAGCAGGAAGTTGAATTGGTTTCACCAAAGCAACTGTAGGCCTTGGGGCAGGAGAACTGTCTCTATAAGAGAAAAGAATTTGGAAGTTGGAAGTTTTAAGAATTCTTTGTCCTATCTTTAGAACTCTCCCATGTGGAACCCACTGTCTACCTTTTAACATTCTGCATGGCACCTCTTTTGTAGCCAGCCCAGTTTGGTATTCTCCTTGCCTTTCTGCCAGCTATATTTCTTGAACAGACTGGTAGATTTTATAGTTCTTGGTCCTTTGCATGGGTCACACAAGTTCTATAATAGTTTGTTCTGGTATTTTTCATCTGTTCTCCCTGAAAACTTAGTGAAATAAAGAGGAGCTTTAATCAGCTCCCTCTACTCCAAAAAAATATACCATGCAAATTTAGCCTATTGTTTTCTATAAATTTGGAGAGTGGACTACTGGATGAAGCCATTTAGATTTGGACATTTGACTCTTAAAGGTCAAGGAGTGAGGTTGAAGGCTATGATTCACAGCTGGTGTTTTGTACTCTTCGTATAACTTGTTAACTCAAACATCATATTAGAAATAAGTCCTATAGTATTCCCCACTTCTTTGCATCTTTACATTTCAAGGAGCCATGGAAGCATGCTCACCTTACACACAGCCTTTCCTGCCTATTTGATATGCAGCCCATCCCCTAAAGCAGACCACAGCAAATCTGATCAAACACCAGGTCTATGCAGATCACACTTAAATGAAGCACCTGAACCTCCAAACATAATGGAATATGAATCTGAACTGATGGTGGTTTATTATCTCTTCTAAGAGAGTTCTCCTTATACTTCTTATCTATTCTAAATTTGAAGTGCGTGCTCACTGGAAATCGTTAATGAAATACTTATCCATAGTAGGCCTTCCTGTAATATGCACCTGGCAGAATAGAGAAAACACCATAAACTAAACAAACTCCATCCTTATTTTCTATATCCATATTTTCCCACCGAAACAGCAGTTCCCTCATCCATCTGTTGAAAATAATTTCCTAAACCTTCCTTCATAGTAGTCTGAAACTCACAATTGTGTTTGTTGATGTTTAGCCTTCCCCTCACTGTGCTCTCCTTTCTATATAATTGAACCCAACATCAAGCCTCTTATTCCCTGCAGTGTAGAAAATAGACCAATATTTCAAGAACCAAAAGTATAAGTTCTACTCCCAGTTTTACCCCTTTCTCAGCATGAAAACTTAGAAGAGTCACTTCAATTGTCTGGGGTATTGTTGCCCATCTTATAAGGGAGAGTGAAACTTTCAGAACTGTAGTGAGAATTAAGGTAATAATAGATAAGAAATTCTAAGTTCTCTCCAAGCTGCCAAGTGCCTATGACTCTTGTTAGTGTTTCATATTGAACCTAAACTTTTGTGCATTTGTCAACATTTAGTGTACCAGATGATCCCCAGAGAGAATCAAGAAGCAATATGGAAATTTCTATTTCATCCGATTCCTTTGTAACCTGGTACAAGTAGCAGACATTCATTCCCTATCTAAAGCTTTCCATGGGAAAGTCTTAATCTTAGCCTCTCTAACTTTAGCTAGAATTGAAAATCCATATTGTTACAATTCAGGCTTGCCTTTATTTTACAAATTGTTAACAGCTGTCATTGAGTGAGTAGTATGAACTGGGTTCTAGGACAAGCCCCTTATATGACCAGACCCTTGGTTTTTTCCTCTTTCCAAGAGCCCCTATGGGGACAAACAGACAGACCACCCATCATAGGTTGTACTGATCATCAACCAGTTGTTACTTTTTTCAAATCTGTTTCAGTGATTACAAATGATAGTTGTCTTGGCTCATTGTGTTTGGTTTTGTTTTTTTTTTGTTTTTTTTTTAAAGCAGGGGTAGAAGTGTAAAGCCTTTATTTCTTCCCCCTCCCCCCAAATAGAAGGTAAGGATTTCAAAAGACAGGACATTTTTTAAAGCACAAATTAACTGGGACCATATTGTAGAAATTCCTTCTGCTGTCGGGGAGAATGTAAACTACCATGGATGATTAAGATTATTTTCCATTCCATTTGTTAGGAATAAATTATTCCATTGATCTTAATTAGGATATCCTAATCAGAAAGCAGAGGGTTAGCTTGAATGGTAGGGCACCAGCCATAAGTGAAAAAGCTGAACAAGAGCTTGAGGCCGGAGTTAATGCTTTAGTGCTGGTACACATGTGTACGTATGTGCACGCATGCGCGCTGACAACGCGCGCACGCACGCGCACACACCCCCTTCATAAAAAGCTAGTTACATTCTTATCCTGTGGTTGTGAGGTTGAGGGTTAAATGCCTGTGTTTCAGAGGAACAGATGTTGGGGGAAAAAAGTCTCCATGAATTGACAGTAGGCAGGTTTCTGCCCTCTACATACATACTCATTCCACAGCTATATTACTGTTGTCACCAGCACATAAATTATACAGGAAACACATCAGTCGGACCGGAGGTGATACACTTTTGGAATTAAAGGTGATTAACAAATTATAATTGCTATCCCAAACTATCATCAATAAACCATAAACAGCTTTCTGAGATATTTCAGCCTCTGCCTTGTGGAAAGGTAGAAGACCAAACAGACAGCTGCCCTCGTGTGATTGCTCCCAGCATGTAAAGTTCCTCCAAGTTCCCCATGGCCCAGCAGGCTGATTAGTATCATGACCTTTCCTGGCTTTATTTATTTCCATTGCATGGAATTTAACTGTGAAAGTTGATTATAGGAGACCTTGAGGGGAAACCTCCCTGAGAATCCAGAACATCAGATTTGCAACACTGGCTTAGAACTTTGACCTGATATTCATGGATATAGCTGACAACAATAAAGAGATATGTTTCCTCCAGGGGTTAATTTCTCTCAATAATTCATGCAGGGTCTATGTAACCAATAGTTGAATGTGATTTTCTGAGTAGGCACTATTGTTTCCAATACCCTTTCCAGAAATGCCCAGTAGTTTTCTAAAAAATAAAATATCCTCCCTCACTTTAATTAGGACAAAATAATACTTATCTCAGATTTTGTCTGGATGTACATTTTATTTATATGATGACAGCAGCAGTTTGTCCCAAATGCATAATTTGTATTTGTACACACCCTGGCTCATTTATGTCTCTGCCTCTTATGGTCTTATGAGAACTTACTGTATATGTTTCCTTCAGCTGAACATTTCAATACCCAGATGAGTGTTTGTCATCTTATGTTTCATTGAATATTTGAAAGTCCAAGTCCTTTATAAAAAAAAAAAGTAACTGGTATTGCTGGATTATTCCACTTGTCCATCCATAAAAGTTCCTGTTTATCTTCTACCTTCTGTGGCTATTTTCTAGGCCAGTACTTTTAAGATATAACATCTGCTCCTGCCTATTTACTCGCCATGTGAACTTAACCTTTTCTTGTCTTTATCTTAGCTCTGTCCATGTATATGAGTTCTAGCTACCTCATAGGAGTCTTTTTTAGGGGGGTAGGCCCAAGACATTTTAAGGGCTATTTTCAAGAGAAATCTTTCTTTCAAAGTAATTTTACAAAGGCCCCTTGGCTTAGAAATGAGAAACTCAATAGCTACTTTCCCTCCTATTCTTGTTTTGCTATTTTTACTTCTGAAAAGTGACCTCTGTCTGAATAGTCTTTATTCTGATTTTAACTTTATTCCCATTAACCCTTTTGACGTTGAAATCCCTGCCTTATCCATGCTCTGAATGTTTTATACATGGAGCCAAAACTAATTCTTCCACAACAAATCCTAATATTTCTATTATTAGACAAATGAATGCCTTCTGCAACAAAAATCCAGAAGCCATAGAGGCCTCAATGTGATACTGGGCAAAATTTCATGTATGCTTTCTCCCTATGTAAACTGAAGCAAATCCAGCTGTTTCATAGCAAGTATTGTGAGTCTTGACTAATGAATAGTAAAAGGCATTTTGTAAATGTCCTATACTATGTAAACACAGTGGATAATGAGACTCTACAAGTAGAAATACATGTTTACGTACTTTAGTTCAGAATACTAAACTGTACTGTTTTCAAAAGAAATGTTTTCCTAACTTGTGTTTCTAGTTATTTGAACCATTTTTTTATTTGGGTGTATAGGGAGGATCAATCTGTGTTTTCTTGCTTGTTAGGAAATGCCCAAGTTGTACGTTTCAGTGTTAGAACTGAAACAGTTATATAACAGTGTAGCTGGGCAATGCAGAAAGCAACTAGCTCGGATGTTGAAAATTACAGAAATACAAAGATTAGCTTTGAATTTGGATTTGTATTCTAAATAGTTCATATGAAATTGTTTATAGATGCTCGATTATTTTTAAGTTACCAGAAATTGTCTTTTATTTTTGTAGTTTTGAACTATATGGCTCTTTACATGTTTTGAATAAAGTTTTTATCATCTAAGGTTTATCATTTAGTTTATTATCAATAAATCAGTTACATATACAAACACAACATACACTATTTCCTGTTTACATAACCTTCTGAATTATTTGAGATTTTTTTAAAAAAGATTTTCAAAAACAGTAATAATTTTCATTTTAGGCTCATTATAAAAATGTTTAAAATAATATGGTAAGTTCTATATTATAGTTACTTCTGCATGTTATATAATACATTTAAGACTGAAGCTACAATCAGTCTTTTCTTAAAATTTATTTAATGGAATTTTATCAATACTGAAGGTCACTAAATGTTCACAATTTACAAGAAACAAACAAAGTGGGTGACTAGGAGATTTCAGAGGAATCTCAAGAATGCCTTGCTAGTCTGAAATCCAAAATTTAGGGACTCTAAATAAACATTTTATTGAGGTACAGAAATATCACCTTCATAGAAAGTATGAAATGCAGAGGGTTTTACAATAGTCACAGATCTGTACACATACCATAATAAATTGTAAAATATTTTCATCATCCCCCAAAGAAACCATACACATTAGCAGTCACTCCCTAGCATACCCCTCAAGTCCTTTGCAATCACCATTCTTTCTTCTATAGATTTGTCTATTTCTAGTCATGATATTAATAAAAAATATGGTCTTCAGTGTGTGACTGACTCCTTAGTGACATGACACAATGTTTAAGAAAGTGGTTTCCATTGCCAAAATACTGCTTTGTACAAATATTTCACATTCATGGGACAGGGCACACTAAGATTGCCCTTATTAGAAATCATTATTAATTTATTATGGATAATACTGCTATGAATATTTTATATTCAATATTTTATATGTTTCCTCCCCCAACGAAGTAAAAAAGGTTTTGGTTTCTCCATCTCCTTACCAATACTTTCTAATTTCTGTAATTTTGATTCTAGTTGTCCTAAATGTGTAAATGTGAAGTGTTATGTGTGTTACTTGAATTTTCTTGGTAGCCAGTGATGTTTGTTAATTGTCTATGATCTTCAAAGAAGGTGAAACTCTTCTTAGCTCATTGACCATAAAAGCAAAAGGGGAAAAAGTTTGCAGCCAACCTCTGACCTTCTGACCTCAAGGATAGAATTAGTCAGATACACTGAAATAGGTATTATGAATATACTCCATGGGACAGAACACAGAGGAAACTTAAACATGGAAAATGTGGACGTAGGAGAGTGTCTGTATAAGAACACTAGTAAATCCTCTCTCTGGATTGAAGGAGGACAATCCAGAGTGCATGAACTGCTGACTTGCAAGGCATGCAATAGAAATTCCACTAGGGCCAACTTTAAGCTATCAAGATGATAATACTACACCTAAAGTTGGGAAATAATGTGTACATCAGGAAGCTATGCCAATTGGCTATCTACCACCTCTAAGTGCACATGACCTTTGCTAGTTAGTAACTATAGCTAACATCTGCAAGACTATGATGCATCTGCTACATTGTATTGCTAGACTCTCAAAAAGCCTTGTGCTGTTTTTTCAGTCTTCATTACTCCAAAATCACAGTCATGTGTCCAGTGGTTTAAAAAGAAAGCATTGGAATAAATTCAAAACAACAAAGGAAAAGAAACATGCTCTGATCCAGAAATTTCCTGGAAAAATGTATCTTAGATTAGTGTTACATAGATTTAAAAAATGGCCACATAAACACAGACACAGACATATTCCACACATATGGGTGATTTGTGAAACTTGAAAATTGAGCATCAAATAAAACCCAAAAATTTGACTCAGTAGTTAGATATGCAGTATGTGATCAGATGTTTTGCCTGTGAGTATCTTCTCTCCAGAAGTTCCAAGAAAAGCCTCAAATTTAGGTTTCTGTTTTCTCCACAAGGGGAAAAAAACCGTCTCTACCTTCTGAAATTGCTGCATAAATCTCTAGAGAAATTAGATGGTGAATCATTTAGAAAATAAGCAGTGCGTTTCTCAGCCTTTAAATAGCTCATTGCAGTTCGGGTCTGTTTCCAAGTTTGTATTGGTTTATGCCATGCATTTAAGCATAACTGGTCCTTTTTCACTTCTGGGACTCCCTTACCTTTTCTAATCACTTCCTACTGCTGGTAGTAAGGCTCAAAGCTCAGAAACAGATCAATGCTTTCTTTTGACCTGTACTTGTCTGTTCAGAATGAAGCAATGAAAGAAGCAGCTTTGGTGTGGTCATGATGTTACTTATTCAAGGTACCAAGAGGTTGTCCTAGTAATTGCAAAGAGACCTAATATTTCATTCACAGCTCCTAACATCATTCCTCAAACTGGAGATTCTCCCATGTACGATCTGTAGAGCTGAGGGACTTGGTTTCTCTCCGAGTGCTCATTTCTTGGCTCAAGGAAAAGCAAAGCCTTTCCTGACGTGCAAAGAACATTCTGGCACAGATGTCCTCTGCTGTGATTCAGCCAAACTTCCTGGGTTTCCTGGAATAGTCATGCTTTGCAACATCAGCCTTGTTACCCTGTGGAAACCTGTCAGACCCACTACCATGATGGTGGCTGCACCACCTGTGCCCTTTTGTCCTCATCCAAGCCTCCCCACTGTGACTAGTGTAGTGTAAAGGCAAGCTGTAGGATAAGGTGGTCTGTAGCTCCTCTTATTTTCTTCTGTATTTGGACAACAGAAACATCCCATCCCTGATTGTATTTCCTGAATGCAAAGAATACTAGTTTCCAGGAATGGGGGAAGGGAGTTGGGGGAGGAGGCTGTTGAGACAGAGCAAGGCAGGCCTTCTTTGCCTTGCAGAGAACAGATTCCTGAGCAGGATTACAGGACATACCCCATCAAACACCAGGTGGGAAACAGCTGGACTGCTGCTCACCAGGATGGATGATATGCAGTGGAAACAATGTGCTTGATGAGAGAAATGCAGACTCTGTGTACACCAAATTCAAAGGAATATTCTCTAGACACACTGGTTGAGATATCTAACAGCAAATAATGCAAACGAGTATGGGTAAGCAAACTGATGCAGACCTAAGAAAGCTTCAGCCGACCCTATGGAGGAAGCTACACCACAGATGGCTTATCAGAGTGGATACTAATAACTCTACCTTTATATATTGACTATGGGCCACACAGGAAAGAGGTACAACTGGCAGTGCATCTGTCTGCAGCTAAGTGAAGTCCTAAGAGAGCTGATAGCTAGGTTTATGAGACTTTTGTGAAAAGAGGATCTCTTTAATGCTTCACATCCACCACAGTTTATACCTGAACATTGTCATATTTACTCTCGATTCATTCCAGGGCCACTTACTCTAGGATTTTGATGGAATTCTCTTCTTTATTAGGAAAAGGCTATTAGGATGAATAGTCTCCCTTCACCACTATCCATTCTAGGTTGGCCTTCAGGCCATGCTGATGGCCTTTTCTAGTCTCAGTAACATACCAGTGACATACATCAGATCCTCAGCCCCTAGTCATCGTATTGGTTCTGAAACCTAGAGTGGTGACATTTTAATCACACTTGAGCAAAGAAATAGCAAGAGATACCAAAGTAGATGTTGTGGGAACTCAGATTTCTCCTCGCTCACCCAGGTAGCAGCAGCCCTGAAGCTTCTTGATCTTCACCGATGCCAGTTTCTTATCCCCTGATTCCTGGACACAACTCAAAGTTTCCAGGAGGTAGGTATGTCTTATGCTCCTGTAGCATTCTGTTAGGTCTCTTGGTGAAAATGTGTCCCCTTCAAAGACAGAGACCTCTAACCCTTCAGTGTAGAGTCTTAAAGGAAGGTACAAAGACTCTCTGAATGAAAGGGAGTGATGGTAGGTAGAGTCATGCCTGCTCCCATACCCTGATGTTTGTGCATGTGTAATCCTCCTGTTTGGAACAGGGGACTGTGTAAAGTTCTTGAATTCAATGTATATATTCCATCTTGGAGTAGAGTACCTTATCCTTGTAGATTATAGTTTTAGGCAGAAGGATGAACAGAGAAAGATTAGTGCTTAACAAGCAGGCCAGGGCAGGGCAAGGGATAGGGTACTATATGTACTCTTGCTTTCAAAAACTGCAGCGAATGGCCTAACGCTCCTCAGGCATGAGGGCTACCTCCTGTAACATGGCCAGCTGCATTCTTCCAGACAATTAGGCAGCAGGCTGCCTTCTCTCATTCCTTCCCTCACTCCCTGCCCCACATCCGCCACTTTCTTCCATGCTATAGACTATGTCTAAGAATCATCTTTAAAGATGAATCTCATCAAGAGCAGCTGAGCTGCATATTTCTACAGGCTTCAACTTTTTCTTACCAGCTATGGACATTATTGCAAACTCTACATTACCATCTAATTGAAATGGCAGCTTGGTTCCATTTCTCTTATTAAAGATAGATTACGGAGAGCATTAATCTCATGCCCTTGATTTACTAGCAGCCTGAAACAAAATGTATCCCTACAAGTATATCTCCTGCTTCTAGTCTCTCTTGCTGGCATCAAAGCGTACTTCATTTTGCCCATTTTCATTTCCTCTTTGCCTACGTCCATAGATACAGATTTGTTCATTCCCTACCAAATATCTTGTAATACCAGTTCCTTTTCCTAACTTATAAATCTATTGCAACCTGAACTTCAGAGTATCCATTTCTTCCTTCCCCATGAGGTCCATGAGGTGTGGATTCTGCAAGCCTACTCTTAGCAGCCAAGGGAATGGTCTTGAAAACCTGTTACCAGATAATGGCCTGTTTAAAATATGTGGGGAAAATGAATGTTTATCAAAATGAATGCCAAAAAATGAAAGCAAGAAGGCTTTTTTTGTTGTTATTTTGCTTTTGTTTTTGTTTTCCTTTGTCATTGTGTTTGATTTCTGTATCTTTTGTCTTGTATATAAGTTTATCTATTTGGGGAAAAGTAAAGGAATAGATAGAACAAAGGGTAAAGAAATGCAACAGTGACACTAGGCACTATGTTGAAAATGAACTATAGTACTTGGGGGGAACAGGCAGTTAGGAGGAAAAATAACTAGGAGAAAATGAGGGAGGAGATGGCACTGTTAAAGAAAAAAGAAATGTTACCCATTACCTGACTTATGTAACTCTAACCACTCTGTACATCACTTTTACAAAAATAAATAAGTGGAGAAAGAAAGAAAAAAAACACTTAGGAAGACCCTATGCCTAGATTTGAAGATAGTGTGAAGAAAATAGAATGTGTATTCAGTCATCATATTCTTTAAAATATACTGTGAATTCAATATTCTTTTAAAACAATGAGGCCTTAAACAATTACTAAATACTCATTTTTCAATACTGATAGTAATATTTAATGTTTAGCGTATTCAGTATTGGAGAGAAATAATAGAATAATATTCTCGGGTACTGCTTCTAAGAAGTCTTTCTAAAAAGAAAAGCCCACATAGTACATGGAGGTGTAGCTCAAGTGGTAGAGAGCCAGCCTTGAGTGAAAAAGCCAAGATACAGTCTGAGACCCTGAGTTCAAGCCCCACTATCAGCATACACACAAAAAGAAAGCCTACAAAGTTTTACCCAGTAATTTCTCAGTTGGCATTCAACCTATGCATATAATAAAATGATCAGACAAAAATTCATGTACAGAGGTGTTTATTGAATTATTATAGTTTCTTTTCAGGATCCATAGGGTACTGGACCCAGGAGTCCTGCAGGTACCAAAATCCATGGATATTCGTCACTTAAAAAAATTAGCACACACTTGTAGGTACACATGGCTACACCTTCCCCTGCATGCTTTAATTCATCACTAGATTACTTGTAATACCTAATAAAGGACATGTCAGTAGTTCTTAGACTATACTATACAGGGAATAATGACAAAAAATGTACAGACACACCTTTCCCAAACTATTTTTGATGCTATGTTTGGTTGAGTCTGCAGATATGGAACCCATAGCCAGGGAAGGCTAACTGTATTTAAAATAGCAGCAAAAGCCGGGCGCCGGTGGCTCACGCTGTAATCCTACCTCCTCAGGAGTCTAAAATCTGAGGATCACGGTTCAAAGCCAGCCCAGGGAAGGAAAGGACGTGAGACTCTTGTCTCCAATAAGCCATTAGAAAACCAAAAGAAGTGGTGCTGTGGCTCACACGGTAGAGCTTTCGCCTTGAGCAGGGACAGGGCCCAAGCCCAGAGTTCAAGCTCCACAACCAACCTAAATCAATAAATCAATCAATAAATAAAATAGCACCAATTGGAAAACAAAATGTACCAAACAGAGAATGGTTAATGTAGAATAATTCATTCTTACTGTCAGATTATTCATCCACTGGAATGTTTCAGAAGAATGTTTTACTGCATTGTGTGTGTGGTGGGAAATATTAATAAACCATTATTAAGTAAACATAGTAAGATCCAAAGTTCTGTCTTCTGTTGATTATGTCAGGTAGTATGCTGTGTGTATTTGCTGTGCATGTGTCAGATGTAAAATATAAAGGTAGGATACTACATTAAAATGCTAGTGATGTTGTTTTATAGGTTAGAATAGATTTTTGTCCTTGTGTGTGTTCTCAGATTTGTTTTGCCTAATACACATCTATAGAACTAAAACATGATGTAAATGTTTTAGCATCATAGAGGCCCCAGCAATTTAGAGGCAGAGATTCAAATACAAAATGAAGTGTACTTGTCAATGACTTTTTCTGTTCCATTGCTTGAATGTGTGTGTTCCTTTTACATCTTGGCTACTAAGTATAACCCTTATTTTGTCACATTCATGGGAGCTAGCCTGACACAAGTTATAACTTGTCTTTGCTGTGCTGAATGACCTCCTAAAGCCAAAATGCTCAGACTAAATTGAGTAGCTAAGTTGGACCATAAAGTCCTCATGACTCCTGTCTGCGTTGCAGAGAGGCACCCTTTGGGGAGCAAGACAGGCACCCTCTTCTTGGTGCCCCCCAAATCCAAGCTTGAAGATCATCTGCACGAGTCTTTACAGAAGGATGAACAGACAAGAAGCTTGAAAGTCACTGTAAACTCTGAGAGCAAAGGGTGTCATCTTATTTTGAAACCATTGTACTTTCCTTGAAACTTGCTTTGAATAACTTCTTGGAACTGTCCTGAAGGCTCTTGCACAAGAAAGAAGAGTTAGACAGCTGCAGGGGGGAATCCAGACAAGCAGCCAACAAGGAAGGAGGAAAAACCTCAACACCTTCCTGGGGCTGGACCACCTGTGGTTGAGCTCTTCAGCTCAAAGCTACCTAGCGCTCTGCCACTTGAGCCACAGCACCACTTCCAGTTTTCTGCATGGTTTATGGGAGATTAGAGTCTCACGGCCTTTCCTGCCCTGGCTGGCTTTGAACTGTGATCCTCAGATCTCAGTCTCCTGAGTAGCACCCAGCCTATGAGACATGGTTTTATGAGAGCTGTTCATCTGCAGTACAAACCATTGCTTCAGATCACTGCTTCTCCGGTCTCAGCTGCACTGCTCCAGGTGGATGGTGGGTTTCCCACGCTTTCCTCTCTCCCCTGGGCTGCTGCTGGGTGAAGGGTGATTCTGACCAGGCCCCCACCAGCCTCCCTCCAGTGGCTCAGTAGCATCTCTACCCTCTGGCCCAGAGCTGAGTGGCCCAGTCCTGACTTATACATTCCTTACAGCAAAGGCTCTATTTTTCTAACCTCAGACCAGACTATATGTGAGAAAAGGATACCTCCTTCCATATGAAAGTTAGATCATATTCAGTTATTTAGTAAGTAAAATAAAAATCATAGTTATTTAGTAAAGTGATTTGGGGGAGGAAAACCAATGCATAATAAAGCAGAGGCCACCCAGTGGGTAATCATGGTGACCTTATTACAGATGACTGGAGAAAACTAGTGAAGGATCTCAGAACCCAGGTGACCTCATTCACCATCAGCACGGCTGCACCTCTTCTGTGCCTCCTGTGTGAGAACAAAGGGCGACATCCGTTCCAGCCACCTCTCTGCCACCTTGTAACGGAGCTTCTGTGACTGTCACTTCCTAGCTTGGAAAACATTTTCTGATTTGACCAGCAGGTTTTAAAAATAAGGTTTGGGAGCCAGGTGCCAGTGGCTCATGCCTGTAATCCTAGCTACTCAGGAGGCTGAGATCTGAGGATAGCGGTCCAAAGCCACCTCCAGCAGGAAAGTCCGTGAGATTCATCTCCAATAAACCACTAGAAAACTGGAAGTGGCACTGTAGCTCAAGTGGTAGAGCACTAGCCTTGTGCTGAAGAGCTGAGGGACAGCGCCCAGGCCCAGAGTTCAAGCCCCACGACCGACCAAAAACAAAAACAACAAAAGATTTGGCCTCTCTCATTTTTTTCCATTTTTTTTCTTTTTTCAAAGGGAACAAAAAACAGAAGTTCATCGTGAATTAATTATTGCTTGAGGCAAATAGAATAATCAAATCGGATGAAGGGGTGGGCTAAGAAGGAACAATTTCAACAGGCTTCCTCAGCCTCTTGAGCCTCACTGGATGGGTAAAACCATTTTCTCTGGTTAAAGGTGAGCTTCATTTATGAGGTGAGTCTCAGTCTGTGGCCTCAGTCTGATTTCCTGGATTCCAGGGGAGTGTGGAGAATCTTCACCAATTTGGAAGTTACAGGAGAATTCAGGAATTTTTCTTAAGGAATTAAAGACAAATGTCAGGATGTTCCTCTTAAGGTAACTCCTTTTCATGATCTCTATTGCTTTAGACAATAATCTGAAGATGTCTCCTTGGCCACAGGTATGGAAGCCATCCCAAGCCCATGTCTTCTGGGCTCATGCCGTTCTTGAGTCAGTACAACACAGAACTGTCCCTGCAGCTGCGGGTGGTTTAGACTGGCTGCAGAGTCATGTGTAGGAGCACAGCCACGTGCCTCTGTTCCCAGCCTGCGGCCACCAGGGACAAGGCAAGAGTGTCCTCCTGGGAAAACCACACCTCACAGTGCTGCGGCCACATTTCTTTTCACACAAGGAACAGTTGTTAGCACACAGGCTTTAATTGTGTTTGTTTCATCTCCTTCAAAACCTGATTTCAGAAAATGAAAAGCTAGGCAAACTCTAGCCCATCTCATTTGATTCTTAGGAGAAAGGCATTGTTGAATGGTCCAGTCTTTCCACATGAGGACCCCAATTCACGGAGAGATGGAATAACTCACCCACAGTTCCACAGGGAGAGAGCTGGTGTGTCCACAGCCATTCATCGTGTGGCAGGATATGTCCTGTTTACCACAGTGTGCACTGCCCAATGCTTCCACCCCACCGCTAGAGAAAACCTCAATGAAAGACTAGAATAAGCATCTGTTGCACCAAGTGTGTGCCAGTTTGGAGCAGTCTTGAGGGGCAGATCTCTTTAACCGTGTTTTACAAATGAAGACACAGATTTAGGGAGGTGGTGAGGGTCAGAGAAATGAAGTGCCTTTCACAAGGCAACATAGCTGGTCAAAAAAAGACTGGCTATTTGAAAGGTTTGAGACATAATCCTTACAGACACATCCCACATGCCAAACTGGAAATCCCTAAAAGATCAAAATCCTTAGATTAAAATCTCCAAAGCCTAAATCCTCCCACAATATCAGTTCCCATTGGAGGAGCACATTCTCTAAGGGTTGGAAAGTTGAATTCTAGGGAAGAAATTGGCACATGTTCTGGGTAAGAGATTAGCGTATAGTGAGTTGCGTATGGAAGCTAGATGTAGCTTACAAACACAAATTTGTGGGGTGGTATACAAGAGTATACAAATGCATTAAGTGAAATAAAACACCAGAAAGCAGGCACTCTAAAGGGATGAGGTAGGGTCAAGAGGAAGGGGGTAAACAAATGAAGAGGTGAAGAGGAAGGTAGGGGAAAATGCAGACAAGAATTTTGTATAACCTACAACATTAAGAAGAGCGAGGGAAGGGATGGGTAGAGGAGAAGGGATGGGCTAGAATATTGAAAAGGGTGACACTGATCAAGAAGCATTGTATTATAAACTGCTTTGTTAAATGACAATTCCTCGGTGTAATTACTTAAAGGTAATTTTATGAAGAGGAAGAAACGCTTCAAAAGGTGAACTTCAAGGTGCTCCCAATACAGTCCATTTGTTCTGTTGTCTCTATGTATTGAGTGGAAGATTCAGAGGATTGGATGTGCCATACCACAGAGTAAGAAAAAGCACTCTAGTGTAAATGCATTGGCATTCTTTCCAGCTGGTGAAACTTCAGCCGCTTGCCATGAGTTTAAGCCACATGTCTCTGAAAAGGCTAGCATAGTTACTGGTTGATTCAAAAACAGGAGTGAGATATCGCCTATGACAACAAGCTTATCCTGGGATTTGGGTCTGTGTGAGAGAATGTGGAATATTTGCTGGGGGGTAAAGGCACCCCCCCGCACAGCTGATTGGAGATTTGGCAACCTTCCAACATGCCACCCAAACCACTCTGATCGTCTCTTCTTCAGAATGTGGCTTCCTAGCTTTCATACTTTGCCTTGGGTTTTCAATGAGAACTGCTGGTTTGGAGATTTGGCCCTTAGGATTTCAACATTCAGGAATTTAACCTTAGGATTTTTGAGAGTTTGATTTTTTAGTAATTTTAGACGTTAGAACTGTGGATCTCTTAAAATTTAAACATTCAGGATTCTAGCCTTCAGGATTGTGTCTTACTGGGTTATGACACTTTTGTCTGATCTGAAATTTGTATTCCTCCCACTGTCCTACAGTAAGATGATTGACTGAATGACCTAATATCTGAATTAGATTGGCTTTTTATATTTCCCGTACCTATTACATTGTATGATGCAGGATGTTTATTGTACAGGACAATAATAATAAGCTAACACTCCTCTCTTATAAACTAAGATTTTAAACATTTTTTCTCTGAAGCAATAGCATGAAAAATAAATAGCTAAAGGCCCAAGATAATTGACATCTCAACAAAATACCTGGCCAGCTCATACAAGCATCAGATACACACATAGAGTTGTATGTCCTGTCTCACTTGAAAGACCCTGAGGAGAAGAGATTTCAGAACCTGCTGTTTCTAGACAGTACATTCCCATTACCTCTGATTAGGGCTTCTTGCTTGACTAGTGATGGGCAGAAGTTGAAGCATAGACTTTGGCCTTCTCAGCAGGCCCCTGCTGATGCCAAAAAGCAGCTGATTTTTCCATCAGATCTGTGTGCTAGATGAAAGCAGTGTGCAGATAAACAGATGGCCTGGGCAGGGTAGCATTTCATGGCAACATGTGTTTGTTTGAATAACATGCCCATAAACTTTTCACTCTGAATCTAAAAATTAAGTTGTGGCTTTTGGGGCTTTTGAATGTTACCTGGAGTTCTTTATAGGAGAACATATTCAGAGGCCAAATTTATGGCCTGATTTCACCAGCAAGTTCTATATTTATTGAAGAAAACTTGGCACATTTATTTATTTTAGATGTGTCAGTAACAAATGGCACATTATAAATAAAGTCTAAGCTGGCCACTGATGGCTCATGACTTTAATCCTAGCTGCTCAGGAGGCTGAGATTTAAGAATTGTGGTTCCTTTGAACCAGCTTAGGCCAGAAAGTCCATGAGACTCTTATCTCCTAATAACCACCAAAAAGCCAGAAGTGGAACTGTGGCTGAAGTGGTAGAGCGCTAGCCTTGAACAAAAAAACTACAGGACAGTGCTCAGGCTGAGTTCAAGCCTCAAGACTGGAACACACAAAAACAATAAACAAAAAAAAAAAAACGAAAGTCCAACTTTCACATTTCTTAATTATAGCTAACCACCCAGATTAATACAGAGATTTAATTGTACATTATCAATAGTGTACATTATTTATACACACTACGCTCATTATTGAGCACCTTTCAGAGACTAAAATTTTACAGTTTGGCAAAAAACGTAGGACAGAACTTTAGGATTCACTCTGTTATCTTTACTTGTTGCCACTGTATCCTAAAAACAAAAGAGATAGGGAGAGACACGTTTGTCCTGCATAACAATCTGATGTTGGTGTAATCAACCCTAAATTTGTGCTCAAAAGAGCTAGGAATGATGCGGTCAGAAAAATCCTCATCCAGGATGGAATAAGATGAATACAAATGGAAACTAGGGTAGTCATGAGATTCTGCCTAATTTTCAGAGTTTAAGATTGAAATGTTTGCCTTGTCAAAATCACGGTTATTGCCACTATTATTTGAGATGGTCTCATAAACCTCATCCTGGTGGGTTTTTTAATTGATGCTCTACTATTTGAGCCGCATCTCCAGACCAGTCTAGCATTTTGCTGGTTATTTTAGAAACAAGACTTTGGTGGGCCTTTCTACTCAAGCTGTCTTTGAGACTCAATAAAATGAATCTCCACCTGCTGAGGTAGCTGAGATTCAGGTATCCATCATCTGGGCCTCATTCTGTCCTTTGTCCCCATCAAAGTACTGCCATAAAAATGAAGCAATAGCTTAATAGCTGACATTATGACAATTGTCTATGGTATGAATTTTTAAAAACTAAACCCAGTGCTTGGAGGTATTTCTAGATCCATATATAATTTTTTTTGGGGGGGTCCGGTCATGGGGCCTGAACTCTGGGCCTGGGCACTGTCCCTCAGCTCTTCAGCTCAAGGCTAGCACTCTAGCCACAGTGCCACTTCCAGCTTTTTTCTTTTTGCTTATGTGGTGCTGAGGAATCGAACCCAGGGCCTCAGGCATGCAAGGCAAGCACTCTACCACTGAGCCACCTTCCCAGCCCCTAGATCCACTACATAGGATTTCCCCAGTGACAATATTGTGATTAAAACAAACAGACCAAAACAGTGATACAAACAAGAGAATGCCTTCTGCAAATTGCATGGAACTTATTCCATAAATTTTGTCAAGATAAATATTTTTCTGACACGTATAAGTGTGTATAAGTTTATATTTCATTCTATGCCTTTTTTAACTCACATCTATAGATGCCTGAGACCACCTCAGGCAAATGCAACAGGTTCCTAAGGATTCCTGAGGGCCATCATCTTGTTTTCACAACCCTGGGCATTTCGCTTCTTTGCTCTTCTCTGGCTCTTATAGCCACTCATCTGTTGTCAATGTGTGTACTTTGGCTATTTCAAAAATGCTATAAAAGAATCATTTTTACAGTATGTAATCTATAAAAATACAGAATACAGTATGTAATCTTTTGAGCTTGACTTTTTTTTTTTTTTAACTCAGCCTTATTCCCTTGAGATCTCAACCTGTCTTATTCCTCTGGACAACAGGACATAGGTTGTCATCATTTTGTCTATGAAAGGGAAAGTGGGGACACAAGCTGGGGCTTGTTTCCACTGTGGAGGTTAAATATGACTAAAGCTGCCATGAACAAGTTTCTTTTCTCTGGGATAAACACCCAAGGGTACAATTTCTGGATTTGACAGTAAATGCATATTTAACATTACTAGTAATTCCCATACACTTTCCCAGAACAGATACATCACTGTACATTCCCACCCGCAATATGTAATGTTGATTTGTGTGTGAGTGTGCATGCACATGTGTGTGTGTGAGCAATACTGCACTCAGGCCCTTATACCTACTCAAGGGTTGCTACCACAGAAGCCACACTTCCAATCCCTTTTAATTTGTTTTCCAGATAGGGTCTCACACTGATACCAAAGATGATTGGTTATGATCCTCCTATCTCTGCCTCCTGAGTAAGTAGGATTGCAGGAGCACAACACCATGTCTGGCAGTGACCCTGATTTTATAGTAATAAAATGAAATCCTGCCTGTCTTTGATAACGCAGCTCAATTCAAGTTGTCAGTGGCATCTAATGTTCCTCACCATTTTTATTACTTTGCCCTCTTTTTTACAGCCCTGAGCTATTGGTTCATCTTGGTAATCAATAGTCAAATTTTTCTTCTTTTTAAAATCTTCTTTCAACTAAACTCAAATTATTTGCCTTTAGCAAGTTCCTGACCAAACTTGGCATATGAATTAGTGGTCCAAAAATAGCTTTTGAATAAGTAAAGAGCAATCTGAGTTGATGAAATATGTGGGTATTTTTTCCTTTGGAAATGAAGTTCTTAGTTTGGGGCAGATCTTAGAGCCATTGCTAATTTTTTAAAAACTCACTGCAGATATGGTAAATCAAATGTGTGACTATTATACTTTGTTCCCAAAATAACCTTGATATTTTCTCTGTGAACATGGTCAATCACTATATATATATATATATATATATATATATATATAATATTGCATTAGGTTCTTAATTAGAACTGTTTAATTAAATGATTATTTTTTAATTTTTATTTTTTTCCCATTACATTTCCTGAGTTACCATCCCAGCCATAGTGAACATCATAGTGACCCTGAGCTTGGTAAAGAAAACCTTTACCCATTTTCTTAATGTAAATACTTTCAAGATTACATTTTAAGGATACTGCATGTAGTGTTAGGAAGATGGTTAGGATAGGCTGTCGTGAGCCTCAGGAGCTGTCTCCACTGCCCCAATGCAAGACATACATTGAATTTAGCTGGTGGTGGCTGAGGTAGAGCTCGATGATTAGCACACTCCAGCACCAAACCCAAACATATTCTGTTCTCTCATCAGTCACTCATGATTACTTATTGCTTTCCTGGAAGTGGTCTTGTCTTTTTTCATTAACACCTTCTCCATGCATGCTCAGATAACTACCCACCAGCCCAGTTAAATTCACTAACACTGTACCAACTACACATCAGTCCTCAATTTCTTTCAGAGTACTACCTATTTATTTTTGGTTCTTATTCAAGGTTCCCAACCCTTAAAGACTAGAAAAGACATAGAGGATATGTCTCAGCCCCAACAGCACAATGACTGAACAAAGCAACGGATGACAAAATGTCATTAATGGGAAATTCCCAGTGGGCTCTGGCTTAGAGGGTGCCGCCTCTGCTCAGCCTGCCTACTCATCCTATGGACGTTTTAATGTTAGATTATCACTGGAGTAAAAGCTATGGTCATTATAGCCATTACGACCTCATACTCAGATCAGTGGACACAAGCTAGGTAAATTACTTGTTCCATAAATGTTTTCCAGCTTTACTTTCTTTCTCTGCTGTTTTTCATGTCTTTACCACCAAGTCACTTAGGTCTCATTCAGCTCTACAAATGGTGCCTCTCTGTCCATGAATCCTATATGTTATGGTCAGGTTATATTTATTATTTCTGAGGTAAAAGGACACCAAGTACATTTTGTGTGTTCGGTGGGGTTTTTATTTTTCATTCACAATGCAAGTCAAAACAAAAAGGATTCTCTTTGCTCTTTTTTTTTATCACCTGCCTCATTAGAATATAACTGCTGTGAATATGTGTATAGATAGATGATAGATGGATGGATAGATAGATAGACACAGACAGACAGACAGACAGACAGATGGATCGATAGTATTCCATACTGAACACCACCTCGGATCTAGGACTGACAGACAGACAGACAGACAGACAGACAGACGGATCAATAGTATTCCATACTGAACACTACCTTGGATCTAAGACAGTAACTGCATATAATAAGAGCATACCTGTGATAAATGTGTATTGAAATGTGTGAATGAATGACATTTTTTACTAAGAATTGAACTAAGGGTCTCATGTTCTAATTTGCTTGGCTTGCTTACTCAGGGCTGGGGCTCTGTCATTTGAGCCACACCTTGAATCCAGAAATTTTTTGGATTTTTTGGAGATGGAATCCCACAGACTTTTCTGCCTATGCTCAACCTCCTAAATAGCTGGGATTGATAGTGTTAGGCACCCGTGCCTGCCCTGAATAATTGTTAATATAAAGGACAGTACAGTGTATTCTAAAAAGAAATCTCAAAGTCAGAGCTTTTATGCAAGAACAATATGAAAATATTTTACAGAGGAAAACAATTAAATTAATTAAAATAAGTTTGCAAGCAGCAACCATGTAAACTTGAAGTTGAAATATCCTAATTTAACAGAAAATAAGTCACTCTATCATGAGATTAATCTAGGAACGTTACTGTACACCTTTCAGAATCTGGATGTTAGAAATATCAGTTTTCTAAATTACCAGCAAATAGATTCTTTTTCATCTGTAATAATCATCTTTAATAATAATATTTTATAGATGACAAGACTGCTCCTCATGTCGTCACAATTATTATAGAAATTAGTGTTCTCTGTGCTTGATGAAGGCTATAAACTACTGAATACAAAAATCCTATGTCAAAGTGTATTACTTGACTTCAAGATCCATTTCTCCTTCTTTCAAGAAATTATCATACTAATTTTTAAGTGGACATAGACCACAGAACTAAAAAACTATTTTCCTTAGCTCCTTTATAACTTAAAATGAATAGATAAATTTTAGTCAATGAGTTTTATGTAGATAGCTTCTTTAAAAATATTGGCATCTAGTTCTCTTTTTCTCTTTTTTTTATTTTTTATTTTTTGTGCAACTCCTGGGGCTTGAACTCAGGGACTAGGTGCTGTCTCTGAGCTATATTGCTTAAGACTAATGTTCTACCACTTGAGCCATAGGTTCACTTCTTGATTTAAAAAAAATAATTATTAGGGCTAAGAAGGTGGCTCAGTGGTAGAGCGCTTGCCTTGCATGCATGAGGCCCTGGGTTCGATTCCTCAGCACCACATAAACAGAAAAAAAAGCTGGAAGTGGCGCTGTGGCTCAAGCGGTAGAGCGCTAGCCTTGAGCTGAAGAGCTGAGGGACAGTGCCCAGGCCCAGAGATCAGGCCCCATGACCGAACCCTCCAAAAAAGTAATTATTGTTATTGCAAAGGTGATACACAGAGGGGTTACAGTTGCATAAGTCAACTAAGGAGTTCATTTCTTTTTGGACAATGCCACCCCTTCCTTCCCTCTCTCTCAGATGTTCCCTCCTGTTCCCATCCACAAGTTGTATAGTTCATTTTTAACAGTGTCTAATGAATATCACTGCTGCATGTCTCCACACTTTGTGCTACTTCTGGATTTTTGATGGTTAATTGAAAAGAAAGACATCATGGACTTTCCTAATCTGGCTAGCTTTGAACTACAGTCCTTAGGTATCAGCCTCCTGAGTAGGAGCGATTGCAGATGTGAGCCAATGGCACTTATCCTGCATTCGGTTGTTTTTAACATGGATGCTTGGCATTTGTTTGTGATAGCAGTTGTTTTAGACGATGAGGAAAAGGGCTACAGTCATATCCATTTTATACTCCATTGCATTTCCAACACTCGGCATGTGAAACGACATGTAGTATACATACAATCTATATTGGTTGAATAAACATGATGTCTCCGCTCCTTTTATGTCTCCTGATTTCTCCTTGGGAAAGCATGGACAACTGTGTTTTAAGGAAGTAGTTATGATGATAGAGATCATAGGGGTCTATAACTGCTTTGCTACAAATCCTCTCCAGCTACTTGCACAGCTAACTGCCTTTATAAAGCTGTAGCATTATTTTGAGTTGTTCATTCATTCTTGGGAGAGTATAAAAGTATATGCCTTCATTACAGTGTGAAGAATTCAGGTAAGAGAATCCGTTTTATGAGATCAAAAGCAAATGAGAGGGAGAGAAAGATTAGAGTGTAAAAGTCTCCAATAACTTTTAATAATCTAGGTTGGGAAAAAGAAGCAGAGGACCCAAGGGAACATCTGGAAGGTGATAAATAGATTGATATCGTGAGGGAACAGAGGTCATCATTAGGAAGGATTTTAGCCTTCGAAACCACGGGTGGCAAGGAAGCACTGTGACAGTCTTGCTGCTGTTCAGGCAGTGACTCTTCCCCTGAGAGTTCTTACAGTTTCCTTCTGGCCTGGCAAACTCTTGCCATCTCATGAATGCTTTCACTTAAAAGTTTATTTATGCAGGAGCTGCCTGAGATTGTTGAATAGCATCTTAACTTGTGTATATACTATGGCTTTTGAGAAAAACGTATAAATACATCACAGAGCTAGTCAGTATTCTCCCAAATGACAGAATACCTGAAGCCCACACACTGCCAGAATTCCTTCATAAATAACATTAGTGAATCAAAATGGTCCAAGGCACCTTGGTGTATAGCTCCTGTGCT
This sequence comes from Dipodomys ordii, assembly GCF_000151885.1. Lineage (NCBI taxonomy): Eukaryota > Metazoa > Chordata > Mammalia > Rodentia > Heteromyidae > Dipodomys > Dipodomys ordii. Next base: position 5,266,659 of record NW_012267327.1, read on the forward strand.
GGGTGAAAGAGGAGGCCAAGCACTGTCCAATAAAGTAGCTCTACATATTATACACACTAGTTTTCTAAGAGGCTCCCAGATAAACTCATAGTCTAATCTTTATAGATCTCTTCATAGAACATGGGTGTGTGTGTGTGTGTGTGTGTGTGTGTGTGTGTGTGTGTGTGTGTAATGTTGATTTTTTTTTTGCAGAGCTGATGTTAAAATTTCAGGAGAGAAATTTGTTGCTAGAAATATTTACTATCACGCTGGCACATAAACCAAGAGAGCGAGTAGACTTTAATGTTTTTCCCCCCTAAACTTTTTATAGCCTTTCATTTTTAATCGCTGCCAATCTGCTGATTTTACTTCAAATAGATACTTCAAGAATGTGCTTTGTCAAAACAGACAGATGTATCATTAAATTCCCTCCCAAATTACATATTAGGCACTGCCTTTGTTTCATGTGCTACAGAGGTATTTGAATTTGTTATAATGTGGAAAAATAAAGAGCTAGGATATGGATTTACAGAGTATAAAGCTGTATAATTGGGAATTAGTTGTTCTGATTCTGTATAACGTTGTGATACATACCAAGGCCAAAGTTCTGGATGCCCATCCTCAAGGATCAATTTGTGTTGGAGGTCAGTAAAAGATGTCACACACGAAACTGCTAAAGTTGTGTTCTGCAACTGTTCATCATCTCTTTAAAAGAAGGAATGAGGGATAAGTTCATTAAGTAATTATTAAATATTTCTTTCCAATGGGGCTATGTCATAGCTTCCAATTCCTGCTGTAACAAATTACTGCATATTTACTAGCTTAAAATAACACAATAGTTCTGGAGTCAGAAGTCTGAAAGGGGATTTAGTGAGCTGGAATTACGGTATCAGCAGGGCTGCATTTGTTCTGGGGATTTGAAGGGAAATTGCATTGCCTCACTCTGTCTAGCTCTTGAGGATGCCTGCATACCTTGGCTTGCAGCCTGACCTCTGACTCTGAGGTGGCAGTGTACAGGGGCCAATGCTTCTATTCTGCCCTCTCCTCTGTTGTTCACTGGGAAAGACCTTTCTGAGGACATGGATTCCACCCAGAAAATACCACATAAGCTCTTCATTTCAAGAACCTTAACAATCACATTCGCAACGTCCCTTTTGCCATGCAAGGTTCCATTTGCATGTGTCACCAAGAACGAAGACATGGACGTTTTTGTGGGATGACTATGATACAATCCATAGGTGGCATGCTTAATCGATTAATATACCTTTTTCCTAAAGGAAGAAGCTTATTTTAGATTTCCTTCTGGCCCAGACAAGTCTGCAAAGCCACCTTGTAGCAAGCAAGCCCAGTCCATGTTCATCCAGAACTGTCACTTCTGCAGCTTCAGTGTTCTATGTGTGGCTCTGATCACCTCATGGGACATGGCCGTGCCTGATAGAGAAAGCCCCTCTGTTGAGCACAGCAGGGTCTGAAGGGTAGAAGAAAAGCACAACCCATATTTGAAGAAGCTGTCACCTGAGAAGCCTAGCCATGTTATCACTAACCTTCCTCAGGCATGTAAATGTCCTCTTTAGTTCTCAAATTGTCACTAGTTATTGTGCTAAGTGTTCTTTTTGTTCCTCTACTGTACCTAGGATTCCTTTATTTTTTGTACAATATTCCCATTTTTAATATTATTGTAAACATGATGTACAGAAGGGTTATATAAGTCACGTATTGAGTACATTTCCTTTTTGAAAAGTAATTTTATTGTTAAGGTGATGTACAAAGGGGTTACAGTTGTGTATATAAGGTAGTGAATACATCACTTGTTGAACTTGTTCACCTCTTCTCTTCTTTTCTCCAAGTTTTTCCCTCCCAGCCCCCTGTTGTATAGCTCATTTTCAACATGGTGTCTAATGAGTATCATTGCTGTATTTATTCATCCTTCCTCCCATCATTTCTGTGCTCCCTCCCTTACCCTCTCCCCAAAAGATAAACTTATAAACAAGATAAAACGTACAGAAAACAAAAACAGCAACAAAGGAAAAAAAAACTTGTGCCCATTTCTTGGAGTTCATTTCAATAAATATCATCTTATATGATTATATGCACCTAGCCATTGAACCTTTGTGATCCTCTCCTGAGAATATCCTTCTTGGTCTCACTGTGTGAATGTCTAGAGATCTGTATAACCCATCATGTCCAAGAGTATTTTTTTTGGTCTTTTACCATCCAGTGTGTTTATTCGTAGACTTATAAGCACATTCTAGTTATGATAAATGAGGGAAACCATGCAATCTATGTTTCTTTGGGTCTGCCTTAATTCACTTAATATACTTTTTTCCCAAGTAAGAAAATTTGCAATATATACAAAGAGAATTTTACTCTTCCAGCAGTGTTCCTTATTTTGCTACTGGAAGCTTGTAGTGTCTTGGCCACTTTGGTTTTGTTGCTGAGTGGAGCAATATCCTCTGAACTCAAGGAGGGGAAGACTGGATCAATTCCTCACTGGTAGTCTCTATGGCTACCGAATCAAGATTTTTCTCTGCTCTTAGGAAGAGACAGCGCACTTTCACATTGGCTCTAAATGCTCTGGACCCCATGCGAGCCGAGAATGATCCAGGTGGACTCCCAATGCACTTCCATGCTCTGAGGCACATGCCTGCTGCCCTGCAGACTGCCCTGCATCTACCATCAAAGTGTGCTACCTAGCAGTATCCTGTTCTTTAAAGGTAGATTTCTGTCTGAGAAGGAAAAGAGATTGGTGTTTGTCTACAGAGTCTCTTTTTAATTATGTATAGTTCTTGATCACAACTATTCAAAATGCTTAAAAGTCAATGTATCTATTCGTTATTCATTTATTCATTTATTGACTTGGAATTTGTTTAGGATTTTATTTCTGAGTTGGAAGGACACGCATCTGATCACAAAGGAAGGAAGAGGAGAAGGCTGCTTCCACTGGGACTGTAGACCTGGCCATGTTCAGATGTCACCACCATAATGGAACATCTCTAAGGAGCTTATTTGCTTGCCACACACAAGGGTGGCACTGGCTAGAATCAGAGGTCCACTGCAGACTCACATTCCAATGAGAGAAAAAGGGGAGGATGGAGCTCCACACCTTCCCTGTTTCAACCAGAAACAGGGAGCGCCAAGGGGAGAAGAGAGGGCTATTTCCTCAAACTTGCCCCTCCTGTCAGGCACCGATGGGTGACGCTGCAATCCAAGCTACTCAGGAGCCTGAGATCTGAGATTGTGGTTCAAAGCCAGCCCAGACAGGAAAGACTGTAAGACTCAGATCTCCAAATTAACACCAAAAACCTGGAACAGAACTGTGGCTCAAGTAGTAGAACACTAGCCTAAAGCACAAAAAGCTCAGGAACAGCACCCAGGCCCTGAGTTCAAGCCTCAGCACTAGTATTCACACACACACACACACACACACACACACACACACACCTCACAAAGTTCCCCTCCTTTTTAATACGATGCTGCTAGATAAACTTACTATGCTGAATTAACAAATCATTTTTAAATGACGACACTCCATCCTTGGTGTTTAATATATAGAGAATTACAAGAAACAGAGGCAAAACAGAATGAAATTTAGCAACAACCCCACTGTCCAGAAATAGTCACTTCATGTTTTAGGGTGTTTGCTTTTATTCATGCTTACTGAGTGTTCTATCACTTGAACCAGGCCTTCAGCCTGACATTTTGTTGATTGTTTTAGAGATGGAGACTTGCAGAGTTTTTTGCCTGGGCTAGCTTGGAACTGTTGTCCTCTTGAACTCAGCCTCCTGTGTAGCTCAGATTATAAGCTGAGCCACAGATGCCTGAATTTTTTTTTATACACTTCACAGTTCTTTAAGTCCACTAAAACTGAGAATACGCTCCATATGCCTTTGTTTGTTTTGTGTTCTATCATTTTGCCAATAGTTAGAAAATAACATATACTTACTGTAATTTTGGAAACTAGGCTAAAATGTAAAGAGAATCAAACTTAGTCTTTGCCTTCCTTTTGAGATACTTGCGAGCTTCCCTCTATTTCTCCCAAAGACCTCATTGTAAGTTAGGGGCTGTGTTTCCTTGCAGCTTGCTTCTTCAGAGATGTGTGGCATTTTCCTGTAGAAGCACAGAGAATAGCCACATGGGGCTCCAGCCCTGTGGATCCTTCTCCTGGCTGGCACAGTGATTAACCTGGTGCCAATTACAGTAAGTGCTATTTAAAGAAGGGGGACGCGTGCAACATTCAAATTAAACCAGCAGCACTAAACGAAGGCCACCAGGAAGCAGTCAATACAGCTGTTAAAACATAAACACTCCCTCTTCCTGCTTTTCTGTGCTGCTTTGAGGTTTTAAAGCCCCCACCCCATCCTACAGAGGTACACAGGTAGAGTGTGGTCTCCACGCCCTGATTTCCTCCACAGAAGAGTTCTCTCCTCCTCCTCCTAAGGCATTGTAACCTAACTGAGTGCAGATTGCAGGAGAATTTACTCCAAAAACAATTACCCCAGTGCAAATACCAGTGCTGCATAGTAAGCTCTCTGTGTGCCTATTAGGGTGTGCCTGTATACACATAAGAATCATAAGCATTTAGGAATTTTAAATATTTGACCTCCATTGATAAGCACTGCAGAAGGAATTCATAAAGAGATGGGATGTCAGAGTACATTTTCTTTTTGGAGTTAATGTGGACATTAATGCAGCTATCTGTGATTATCTTCTTTACAAAGTTTTTCCAGGCACTGGTGGCTTGTGCCTACAATCCTAGCAACTCAGGAGGCTGAGATCTAGGGCCAAGATTTGAAGCCAAACCACCAAAAAAAAATCCATGAGACTCTTAGCTCCAATTAACCATCAGAAAGCTAGAAGGGGATGTGTGGCTGAAGTAGTGTAGTGCTAGCTTTGAGCTGGTGCGAGCATGAAAGCTCTGAGTTCAAGCCCCAGGTTGTATGCTGGTGCACACAAAAAAGAAAATCAACTTGCAACATTGATCTTTGTGCTTATAGTCACTAAGGGAGTCATTCCTGCCAGAAACTGTATAGGTCATTGGAGATCAAGCAGAGAGCTAGAAGATAAAATTCCTGCATGTTGAAGGAAGCAAGCAAAAAAATCAAATAAAAGCAAATAAAAGGCAGAGAGAGACTGAAGAAGAAGAGAGAGCAAGCATATGGAGTTAGGAGGACAATTTTGAAGAGCTAAATCCCAAGCAGCCTGGACAGTTGCTTTCATGCTCAGGGACAATGGGATATAGTTAAGGAGGGAGTTGAGGACATCAAGAAAGAGGTGCAGCCAGGTGCCAGCCTGGGACTTTATAAAGCCTCAGGTGTGCTCTCTGCAACAATGGCTCATTAATATGCATCGGTGTCAATGTTGCCCGGAAGTCTGTAGACATGTCACTCTTCAGTCACAATTCACATCAAGAGTTTCAGGGACCCCTCATGCACATGAAAGTTTGGGAAGCACTGTGGAATTCTGGGAAACCTCTAAGTCCTGCACAAACCACATTGGGAGGACATCCAACCTTTCATAATCCAAAACATATTTATTTGTCGGGTTGATATTTCTTGGCAATAACTTGCTAGGTAGGTATTGTACAATGTGAGCCCCAGCCCCAGTTCTCTTTGCTTTAGTCTGTCTTTGGACAAAGTCTCACATTCGTGTCTGAGATCAGCCTCAGACCTATATCCTTATACCTCTGGCCTCTTATGTAGCTAGGATTAGAGCTCCATGACCACAAATCAGCCTATCTGCTGAAATGAGATCTCATTGACTTTTTCCTAGGCTTGCCTCAAACTATGCCCTTCTGATCTCCACTTCCTGAGTAGTGGGAACAATGATCATTTACCAATGCATGCAGCATAGCTGAGTGACATTACAAGCACCTGCTAAGTGCTACCAATTCCTTCTAGTGCTCCCACTGCCCGCTCAGGGCTGGCATCTCACAAGAGACAGGCTAACATGGAAGTCATTTGAGATCCACTGGGATAAAGAAGTTCCTCTGGACAAGGTTGCAGAGTGCAAGCCAGTGTGGGAAACCCTGAGCACGACTCTGCCTGCTGGAGTCGGTCAAGCAGAAAAGTTTGAGCAGAGAAGTTGATCACTGCCAGGGAAGTGGCGAGGGAGGCCCCTGCAGTACCGTCTAGACGGGAACCATTAATCTTGTGAGCTGCTTCTCCAGCTCTTCAGAAATAATGAGCGTGTCCAGCAGAATGTCACCTAGTGGTTAGAAGTTATACAGCCTGCTGGTGACTGAGGGCCTGTCCCCACTAAACTCACCTGCCAATAGCTTCTACACACAGACTCAAACCAGATGGATGTCTAGGCTGCCCTGGAATCAAACCCCCTTCTCCCCAAAGGATGCTTCAGGCAACTGTCATAGTGAGATGATGGTACAAACTGCTCCAGTTAACTGAGGGCAGACTTTGGGCCAGGGCCAGCACAAAAAGCATCTTCTTCTTCCTATCATGAGCTTCACACAAGTGACAGGGAGGAGTCTGGTTCACAGATGGGGAAATTGCGGTTCTAAAAGGAAAATAATTACAGCCGAAGTCACAGCCCTCACATTCTCACCTGGCTAGGGCTCCAAACTCACATGGTCAACAATATTTTAGTCTGAATTTGCCTCAGCCTCACCCCCCCTCCTCCAATCACTGCAAAAGTCATCTCCCCCAGACTGCATCCTTAGCAGTAGATCAGTCTGAGAGCCCAGTCCAATTCAACACACCTTTAAGGTAGTGCTGAAGTCGAAAACACAAAGAATAAGGAAAACATTAAAAAAATATTACAAGTATCTATGTGATGATACCCAATCCACCATATTATGTAAAGAAGTGCTAGGTGTATTGGATAAGAAGACAATATTCAGAATTTTATCTCACTGTATTGTATTGTTTTTGCTTCTACAACGATTTTGTATGCTACATGGGAGAGATACATTGTGAGTGAACTGAGCTATACTGGACAGGTAGAGCTAGAATGTGATCAAGAACTGAGTCCAATATGTCCTAATGCTGAGTCCTCTCTCTTCAGGAGAGCATAGTACAGCATCAGGTCCTAGTGCCAGAGGCCATATTCATCTGACGACTCTGAGCCAGGGAGGAATCTGCTGTCCGAAAGATGTTTGTGATAGTCTGCGTAAAATGCCAACTACCCAGCTATCCAACTATGAAGGAGATAAGGATCACTGGAGTTGTGATTGCTCTACAGAGACAGGGAGATAGATTCCCATCAATCATCTCATCATCCACAGCATTACCAGGAGACAGGAAGGGAAAGATGGCATCACTAGTCACAGATGTCTATGGAGCACTTGAACATAGCTGTGCTACTCAAGGCATAAGTCCTTAGTGCCTCTCAAAGTACATCATGAGCAGAATAGCTGAGGCACAGGATATACCCCCAACGTTGAACAGAGCCACTCACCATGTACCCAGTATTGGGGTAGATGAGGGAACAAGCCTATGTGTGCACATGTGCAACCATGTGACCCTAAAGTGCATGGGAACCAAGGAAAGAATGTGGTAAGAGAGCCTTTATGAAAGTCAAGAGAGCCTCTGTTAAATACTAGATCACTCACTTGTTTGTCAACAACCTTCCAAATTCAGCCTTATAATTAGTGTGTGTGTGTGTGTGTGTGTGTGTGTGTGTGTGTGTGTTGATGCATGGGCTTGAACTCAAAACCTCATGCTCTTTCTCGGCTAATTTGCAGAAAGCAGCACTCTACCACTTGGGCCACTTTCCTGTCTGGGATGGCTTTGAACCTCCATCCTGAGATCTGAGCCTCCTGAGTAACGAGGATTACCAGAGTCAGCAGCTAGTATACAGACACAACTGGCATTTTAAAGGATTTCCACAATTCACTGAGCTGAATAAGTCTGGGTGTTTGAATGGCTATGTGATGTTTTCTCAAAAGAAACTTTAGATGAAAACCTTACAGGGGATAGACCCTGATTGACTCCAACAGCACATGGAAGCCATAACGACATCTTCCATCTTGAGGTTGAGAATGTTTTTAAATGGGTGCAACAGTGTATGTCTGTAGTCCTAACTACTAGGAGCAAGGGGATTCACTTGAGCCTAGCAGTTGGGAGGCGAGCCTGGGCAACCTAGTGAGATCCTGAGTAGCAAGGATTACTATTATGAGCTACTGGCACCCTGCTATATGAAAATGCTATTCAAGCAAACCAGAAATGCTTTGTGTTCTTTCTAGGTAAGATTAGGAGACTCAGGTATCTTCCTTTCCTTCATTTGACAATACCTTATTGGGAATTTTTTCTCTATCAACAGCTTCTGAGTCTAACATGAGTTGTACTTAGTCTCTTCTTTGTTCTCTCTCTTCCTTTTCATTTGTACGGGATTCTTTTGGTTTTGTTGCTTTTTAGGGAGAGGCTGGGTGGAGTCTGTAAGCATGCACAAGTCTTACCATATTTGTGACTCTTGAAGTTTGGAATCAGTCCTCACAGGCAGAGGGGCTTTTCATCTTGCTGTCTCCTTCAGCACACAGAAACAGAGAGTGAAGCAAGGAAGAGCCATCATGGCATTATGCTATCTCTTTCTCCAATGAGACAGCTTAAATATCAAGTATAATTCCTCACTGTGAGGCTATGGCAGCCGAATTTCATGTGCTTCTCTCTTATCATTAGATGATGGTGATAATGATGATGATAATAATGATGATAACAATATGGTTGTTGTCAGATGATAATAATGATGATAACAATATAGATGTTGTTTTGCTTCTATAATCTAGCATAATCTTCTAGTCATTTAGCAACTTGAGACTTATTTAGTTTGCAGACAGTTATAGAAAGTTTGATATGGAATTCCCTATAATCACTTTATAAGTCACATTATTAGGATAGCAAAAACAAGTTTTTCAAATAAATATTAAGGTGCCAGTAAGTTATGTTTGAGGAATAGTTGACCACTGGAAAGCAGGTTTTTGAGAACAATGTGTTTGTGTTTTCTTAAGGTCCATCTTTTTTCTTTGTCTTCCTTTTTCAACTTTACTTTGTTATCAGTTGTACAGGGAGGGAGTTCATTCTAACCCGTCGATATATGCACACAGTGTACTTGGATCTGATTCATCTGTCACCCTTTTCTCATCCCCTTCCTCCGTTCGCAAACCAATCTCAATCAGCTTTTGTGTTCTATGTTCACATAAAGAATTTGAGCATATTCACTCTCTTCGGACTAGTTGTGTTTTTCTGAAGGAAAGTTGTCTTTCTTTACTTCTAGTTAAAAAGGAAGTAGGTGCATAAAACCATCTAACAATCATTTCCATCTCTGTCAGAGTAAATGCCAGCATCTTTCCCACGTTCTCTAATACCATATCCAATATGGCACCCTCTCACTTTTCTGAGCCCATCTTTTTCTTTCCCTGTGACTCACTGCTTCAGAAATACTCTTTCTTCATTCAGTCTACACATGACTGTGCTCTAAGACTTTCCAGATTCCTAAATGAGGACTGCATAACTTTCAGATCCCTGCTCAAATACTGCCTTAGCACTGAGGTTCTTGACTGCCATGTATTTGAAATGTCCTTCCATGACATAGTCTCCTTTATCTTTTAAGTGTAGAGCAGTCATCACCTGACACATTACAACCTTACAGATTGCTGACTTTTCTTTTCTTACTGCAGTACAACCACTTTATACTGTGAAATAGCGCTGGCTCCAGCAAGTACTCAGTAAGTATTTCTTGCATGGATGAAGGTATAGTGCTCTTGGCTAGGATTTACATAAGGACATGACTTGCTCACACTTAATTCAGATCAAGGAGTAGGAGCTCTCCATATTTGTAAGCAGTTTTAAACTGGCATGTGACCTGTCTTTCAGTTAATTTTGGTGAATTTGGTGAATTTGAAGGGCTGAAAATTTAATAAGGGGAATCAGAATTTCACACCACTGGGATGGGTTACATGATGGAAGGCTAACGGAGCACAGGTGTCCAGGGCTGCTTTCTGGGAGCCTGGGAACATATACTTAGTGTTTAAAAGAAGTCATCGCCAGTGGCCATAGCTACCTACGTCTGCAGAGAGAAGTGGGTGATCCTCAGAAGAATGTCTGAAAGCCCCCAGGAAAATCACTGCTAGTCATACCTGCCACCTGCTGGTACCTACCCACTGCTCCACAACTTCCACTTTGGGTACTTGGAGAGAGACGGTAGTGCTCTTTTATTCTAAAAACCTCAAATAAATGTTTCTCATGGCTGAATCTACCTACCCAGGTGCTATTGGCAAAAGGACCCAGACTCTGTGATTTCTGAGCTTTTCAGAATACAAGGGAGAACTAAGGTGAAATGGTTCCCTTTTTCCACAAATAATAGCACAGATTGTTCATTCATTGCTTGTAGAACTGCTCTAATTTTATGATTGGAGAAATTGATCTCTGCCAATCATTAGTCACATGGCATACTACAATAGCAAACTTGTAAATCTCAATCTGGAAGATGTGTGGTTCTAGCTTGCATCATTAGATCCACCTTACATTCTCTTTCTTGCTCTGACTCTACGTCTCAATATGCCTATTATATAAATGACTGTTCAGGAACATCCTGGCCTGAAAATGTTACCTCATCTGAAGTGGAAGAATACATTTATATTTTCTTCACTGGAAACCGTGAAAGATGCTTTCTTCTAGCCCCTCACACTTACAAATGTCCTAACACGTAGGCTCTTCCCACTTGCTCTTGGAATAAACCTCCATTTCCTTGGCATTCAGGTGAGGCTGGGGCCAATGCTCTAGTGGCTTTATGTATCTGGGTCTCACATTCCCATTGACAATCCAGATAAGGAGGGCAGACAGGAAGCAGTAATGGTCATGATGGAAGCTTCGGCAAACCCCCACTGGGGTCAGAACAGAATAAATGAATGTTATCTGAACTTCCCATCAGAGAAGAAATGCAGCAAAGGACCAGGCAATGTCCAAGCATGCTCACCGTTGAGCTTATGATCTATTCTGCTAAGTCAGGAGGAGCCCTGCCAAGATGACATCTTAGGGAGATGGTTCTCTTCCATGTCTCTCACATGGCTCTGACACAGTCTCAGTTAGCAGCACATATTACTGTAAATCAGTGCTCAAATATGGAAGCAGTATCCCTTATGGATTGCTTATGGGCATTTTATATTGTCTAATTTTGTCATGTTAAAGGGCCTCCAGACAGATAACTTCACTCTATTTATTTGGCTGGGGATTGAGAGTCAGTCTGACAAAGTGAATTCTTATGAACCTCTGGGTGATAGACACATTATACCACCACCACTCTGACTCATCCTGAACAGCCCAGCACAGCAAGCAGCACCACTCCATCATTCCACCACAACATCCGGCACACACCTTGCTTTCCACCTGACACAAAGCTATTCACTGAGAAACACTGAAAAGATCAGAGGCATGCACTTGAATTGGTTGTAGAATTTCAAATTCTTTCTGTCATCATCAAACTGTCTATAACGTTTTGGTTGTATCTCTTGATTAAAAATGTGATTCTTTAGTGGTGCTCAGATTGCAGTCTTTTGTATTTTGGATTACAGGTGCATAACACTATGCTTTACGTGTCTTTTACTATAGAATCTCATTGACTTATTTTTTTCCCCAGCCTAGCTTCAAACCATAATCCTTCTATCTTGAGTAGTGAGAATAATAGGCGTAAGCCACTAAATTCAGTTTGTTGGCAATTTTAGAAAATGACTTTTTAATGCTATATAATATATTCTATTTGCATTAGATTTCTGGGTAGCCTTCCTTTTATACATTCATCCGCCTCCCTAACTCCTGTAACTCACCCCTCAGATGATCCTTTTTGATGCTTCCAAATATGCATGGGACACTTACTTTGGGAAATGGTGCATTTGCCCTGTCTAGGTTTCTTCACGAGGTGATCTCCTTTTGCATCACATTTCTTGAGTACAATGTAAAATTTCTTTCTGCTATGTGTCATTTCTTGCAGTCTGGACTTTTGTACTTGACTCTTTGCTAAACCATCATCATTCTGTTTCCAAATGCAAGAGACATTTATCCATATCCTTTCTGCAGAGTTACCAGGATTCTTAGTTTAACTACATAGCAAACCAAAGTAAAATATAATGGTAGAAAACAATTATACTTTATTGCTTATTCCTTTTATAGGATGTCTGGAAGTCAGCTGAGATAGGACGGATTTGCCAAATGGCTCTTGCTTCAGACTGTGGATGCTGGGAGAGGCAAGAAAGCTTTTTCTACATTCATCTTTGTCTTTCTCCTATCATCAGGAGACAATACTTTCCTTGTGGAAATGGTAAAGATTAGGAAGGTAAATGGAAATATGCAAAGCTTCCTAAGTCTAGGGTTTGGAGCTAGAGCACTTCTGTGGGTCCAAGCAAGCCATACAGACCAACTCAAGGTTTGGGGGAAGAAAACTACATTTATTAATAAATGGCCATGGTAAAAATCTGGATATAGAGAGTGGTGAAGGAACAAAGCCATTTACTGAGTCCACTGTAGGCCCTCTCTTCCTTTGGGTTTTGAGACTGCATTGTTCTGAGTCTCTTCCTAGATTTATTTTGAACTTTCACTGGATGCTCTAATTATATAATCATGGATTTTTAGCACTAGCTGGTCTGTTATCCTATGCTCTTCTCTTAATTAACAAGATTCATTACCTCAATTATTAACTCAATACTGAAATCCTTCTCAGAGTTCACTTCTAGGTTATGTTTACTCACAAATTATATTCAATTTAGTTCTATTCCCATTATAGTTTTTATAATGTATCATCATTTACTTCTATTCACATTATAGTTTTTTATAATGTATTATTATATACTTCTATTCACATTATTTAGTTTTTATAATGTATTTTCATTCTGGAGTCAAGATAACAATTTATCATATTCTACCCAACAGCATCTTTTCCCTCTTAGTTTCTTTATTATATCAGGGCATTTGCCAGTAGACCTTGGCGTGGTTTTTTCTCATATTCCATCTCATGATCCATACTAGGTCTTAGCAAAACTTAATAAAAGACTCTCCTTTTCTTCCCAAGATAGATTCTATTTTCTTTATCTCTCTACCAAGACAAATTCTCTTCTCATTCTTGAAGGGTCAACATGAACAACTTTTTTGAGGAATTCTCTGACCTTTTCAGACTTCTTTTGTTTCCTTTTATTTTTAACTCTATAGCTATACTTATGTTTATATCTAACCTATGTGACAATAGCAGCTATCCAATTATTAATTAAATTTTCTCTAGAATCTGTCTGTAACCCTATGAAGTAATATATTACACTAATGGAGTGTAAGATTTGGAGACAAACAGATTTTATTGGAATCACAGCTAGCTTCTTATCCGTGCGCCTTGAGAACATTATTTAAACTCATTAGTACCAGTTTTCTCAGGTATAAAAGTGGGTTCTGTACTGAAGAATTTGAGAAGAGAATAAAGGAAGCCATATATGAGTAGTACCACATAATAATGTTTTGGTTTTCCTTTCTCTCAGAGCTTCTCAATGCTGCTTAATATTGTTATAGTCTGCCTGTATGTTTTCATTTTCTTTAATTATAAAGCCAATTCCTCAAAGGAAGGAGAAATTAACAAAGTCGCTGTCACTGAGCAAGTTGGATGGGGAAGTAGAGTCAGAGGTTCAGTGGGGAAAGCGCCAGTGTGTGGATGGAAGTCTGCAGATAGTATGGTAATCAAGACAAAAAGGCAGCTTCTGTCTAAGGGAAGGGAAGAGAGTGGGCGTGGGGCACGGAGAGGCATTCTAGTCATTGCATTTACAAACATTTACCACTAAGACCTTGGCACTCAGCATTCGTGCTGTCTGTTCAGAAATAGGCAGAAAGCAAGTTCTGGGCCTCACTGCTGGTTAATTAAATGTTGGTTCCAAGGCAGCTGGTGGAATATGTGCACTATATATTAAACCCAGTTTGCTTTTTCTCTTTTTTTCCTAAATCACACATTTTAATTAACCTCCAAACCTTTGCTGGGGCTTTGAAAGACTTAATTGGCCTGCAGGGATTGGAACACACAACAGCCAGAAAAAGGCTACATCTCAGTTGTTTTCACTCCAAGGACTTATAAAATTGAAATTATTGTTTGATTTCATTCTATGAAGCCCAGAGCTACACGCGGATTCATATTTGTAATTGGCAAGAGTATCCTTGAATGCTTAAGTGAGGGTTCCACAAAGGTATTTAAACAGCAGCAAGTATTTATTTCAGGAGTTGTTCATTCATCTGATGTCTTTGAGTTTGCAGTAGAAACAGAGCTTTCTTACTTTTTCATTTTCCCTATTGAGAGTGGGAAATATTGTGACCAGAATTTAGGTGCAAGCCTTCACCGTCAGTAGTAAATCTCTTGGTATCAGGGCCCTGTAAGAGATTTCTACTTCTGTCAAACAATGCTAAGAATCAATTGAAGTGAACAGATGCTCTGGCATAGAGATAAAGATTTGTAGAATAAAGTTGCAAAGTATATATGGATTCACCATAAACGTGATAGGTAGAGAATGGGGGGCTGTGAACTTAATGTTGAAAGTAAAGATTGAAACAAAGCAAACAAACATGATTGAGAAGAAGACTATGAGACATGAGATGCCCAGGAAAGAATAAGGAAGAACAAGAGAGGAGTTCCAAGAAGAGAGTAATGTAAAAGTTGCAGAAATACTGAGGATAAAAGGAAATTTGAGTTGGGCTCATTTCAGAAATTCTTTTGCTCTGTTTGTTGTTGAGGTTTGTTTCCCTGTTTCCAAAGAGTTGGTTGATCATCTTTGGACTGGCTGTTCCCAGGAGATCTCATTGCTATGGTTGGTGATTGGTATATCTTGTCGTATGGTCTCTTATAATACATTTCATTATGTACTAAGTTTCCTTATGTAATGGCAAAAATATCCCCGTTTTTAAAGAAGAAGATACAAGCATCTTCAGACTGAGAATCAGAAGTCATATAATGATTTTAACACATTCCATTGTTCAAATCAAGTCACAAGACCAGTTCAGATTCAAAACATAGGAAAATAGAGTCAGACTCTTGACGGAAGAGTGGCAAGTCACACGGCAAAGAAGTATAGAGAAAGGGATATATCCATTTTCTGGAAGGCACTACCTTAAACATCTACAATAAAGAGGAGGATGAAGAGTCAGAAACTTGTTAAAAATGTCTTCTATTTCTGTATTATTTCATACACAATATTGAAATTTGTCATATGTCAGAATACTTTCTATAAATGATATCATTGTTTCTATTAAGTTGAAAAAATATGGTAATGCCAAAATGAAGGCATAAATATAGATGTCCAATTTTTTATCTGAAGTAAGCCAGACCCAAAGAAACATAGGTCCTATGGTTTCCCTTATTTGCAATATCTAGTATATGTCTGAGTCAAGCAGAAAAGGTCAGATAAGTTCATGTTAGGGAAATGAACCCTAAGATATGTATTCAAATGTTTTTTTTTTCTTTCATGCGATTGTTTCTAACACATTTATAAGAGTATTTCTTTGTTGCTTTGTATATCCCTCCCCCACAGTATAACCCCTGCTTTCACTGTATTTGATGTTGGTATAATTTGTGGAGGGGAAGGAGAAAAACGAATCGTTTAAATAGGGATACAGGTGGGCCCATTGCAACAATGAAATGTACAAGTCGTTATGTTGAAAACGAACTTTACAACTTTGGTGGGGAGGGGGGGAAGCAGGGAAGATTGGGTGGGGGGGCGGGGGGGAGGATGGGAAGGGATGGGAAGGGGAAACAAGGAAGGAGGCTATAATGCTTGATAAGAAATGTACTCATTATCTTGCCCATGTAATTGTAACCCCTCTGTACAGTATTTTCACAATAAAAAAGGAATATAAATTTAAAAATATAAAAAAACAAGAAAACAACAAAAAAACTTCTGAATTTCCAGTGTCAGATACAAGATTAGAAATAGAATTTTACTTCATTATCAGGGACCTTGCTTAATGTCATAAAAGAAATTGTTTGCTTTACAAATTATGGAAATTGACCCATGTGCTTATGAAAAGTCTACTATCAATGGATAGACGATCGTCTCCTGCTTTTATTTCCTTGATCTTTCTCGCTTTCTTCATATTCTCAAGAATGAATATTATGAGAGCTTTGATAGGTATGGGCTACTATTGATTCAGAATAGGATAATTCAATTATCAATGATAGCTGGGAAATGGAGCATCCAGACATTGACAGACATTATATCTTCCTTAATTTTGCTATGAAAACTCAAGGTTCAGTCCTAGAGGAACAGTTCTTTTAATCAAAAGCAGAGGTAATGTGAACACAATAATGAGCCACAATAAAATGAAAAGAAAAAAATACAAGGATAAAGAAGGAAATGATCTAACAGTATCGTTACCTCCTGCCACGAGCTGAGCACTGGAAAAATGTAATCTACCTGATATCAAATGATCATGGTATTCCTGCAAAACATGCTTTAAACCTGATTATCCAGATGAAAAAAAAATGGACATCTATGAAGTTAGTAAATTCTCTGAACTCACAGCAAAAAGTTGGGCTTTGACTATACTTTGTTGGATCTCAGTGTCCATAGTCTCTCCATTTCACCAGGGTAATAAATTCATCTTTCCCAATGGTAAAATATCCTGTGACAATGATAAAAAATCATGTTACAAAGCACTGGTGGGTCATTAGCTACTTAAGATGAGATACAGAGAATTGCAGTTTGAAGCCAGCCAGGAAAGAAAAGCTTAAGAATTTCTTTTCCAAATAATTAGCAAAAACCTTGGCTATAGGCATGGATCAAGTGGTAGAGCAACAGCCAACAAGTAAGCCAAGCAAGTCAAGACTCTGAGTACAAACCCAAGTACTTGCCAGAAAAAAAAACAAAGAAACTCTTATTGTTTATGTTATGTAGGAGAACTCTTTTTTTCTTGTATTTTATGGTTTAATTCTTGTATTCTATATAACTCCACCTTTCCCAGACTCTACTTACTGTCAAAGATTTTCCCATCCTGAAGTTGTGTTTTTTTCTTTCCACATTGATTAATGGTCAGAGTAGAGTAAGTATGAACAATGACGGTCAGACTATCTGCTGGATGGTTAGCTGTTTGGTAGAGAAAAATAAAAACACTGTAAGAACCAATTTACACTTAAAAAAGGACTTCCAGCTGCTTCTTTAGACTATTCCTGCTATTTTAGAAAAGAGATAGTGCATATGTGTGTAAACCTAAATATTCTCGATTTTGAGAATTCTTCTTACATAGTTAGTTTACATCAGTATGAATATTTCAGAAATTTATTTTCAAGGAAGAGAAAAGGTCAGCTTAGGGAAAACATGAATTGATTTTTACTTAGATTCAGCAATTTGGAAAGCTAGCAAGGAATGCTCTTTCTCACTTTTTGCTTTTGGTTTAATGTTCAATCAAGCTTCTACTCAGGCTGTTTAACTATTATCTTTAAGAAAAAGAGACATAACTTGGGTAGTGATTTTGCTTCTGGTTCATGATTTGCTCAATTTAATTGTAAAAGCATTTGTGTCTCATTACAAGTTATACATAAAAGATACTTAACGCTAAACTTTTGAGCACCTTTCTTTTTTTAAAAAAATTATTTTTATTTTTTGTGAACATACTGTACAGAGGGGTTACAATTACATGGGCAAGATAATGAGTACATTTCTTATGAAGCATTGCAGCCTCCTCCTTTGTTTACCCTTCACATCCCTTCCCAGCCTCCCCTCGCTGAGCACCTTTCATAGAAAACCAGTTCTTCCTATTTTTCCATCTTGTTATTCCTCCTGTATCCCAAGAATGATGCTCACTGACAGTGGGCTACATTGAGAGAAGAGATATGTAATCAGGATTAGCACTGTTATTCCACAGTGTACTTACCATGTGACTATTTCTTGGCTGAGGCTCCCTGAACTTAATTTACTCAGTGCTTGCCATACTCCTATGGGATTGGTGCATTATTAACTCCATTTGAGAGAGAAGAGACTTGAGGTTCAAAGAGTTGGGACACTGCGCAAAGTCAAACAATGTTAAATGATGAAATTTAAAATTATTCAGTCTGATAATTCTGTATTCTCTGCACTCTATCTTAGTTTATTCATGCTCAATAATGAAACACTACAGACGAGGTGACTTACTAGAAACAAAGGAAATCTTTCTCAGTCTTCTGGAGGCTGAGAAATCTAAGATCAAGCAGAGGCACACTCAGTTTTGGGTGAAGGCTAACTGCCTGGCTCTCAGATGACCATCTATGCTGTGGCCTCATATGACAAAGAGCATACTTATGCTGGACACTGAGGGCTTGTGCCTAGAAAAACTACTCACTGCTAACCACTCACAAAGCTGAGATTTTAGCATTATCGTTTGAAGCCAACCTGGGAAGCAAAGCCCATGATTTTTTTTATCTTGAATGAATCTGAGTTTCAGGTGTGGCTCAGTTTATTTTCAATAAGTTTGATTAGATTCTATCTTGGTTTTTAAAGTTGCTATTTTAGTTATTGTAATGAAAGTAAAAGAGCAGAAAGGCAAACTCAACAGACCAATAGGTTTTATTCTGGAGGAGAGTCTGGGAAGGGCAAACCAATCTCCTTTAGCCCAGGTGAAGGGGAAATGGTGTCCCCCACTTACAACGAGGGTCTCTTTATTAGACAAAGTAAGTCTGGTGGCATTTATTTTTTATTTATCATTTATGTATTTATATATCTTTTTGTTCCAGTGCCAGACTTAAACTCAGGAACTCCGGACTTAGACACTTAGCTTTTTTTTTTTTCTCAAGGCTGGTGCTCAATCACTTGAGCCATACCTTCATTTCTAGCCTTTTTGTGTGTGTTTAATTGGAGATAAGCATGGCACAGATTTTCCTAGGCTGGTTTCCAACCTGGATCCTCAGATCTCAGCCTCCTGAGTAGCAAGGATTACAGGTATGAGCCACTGGTGCCTGATCTGTTCTGGTGTCTCTTTCCTGTGTCCCTCAGCCCAAGTCCTCCAGTCTTTCTCCAAGACAAGTCTTGTTTCTATACCCAGGCCCTCCTATGCGATTTCTCCTTGACAGATAGAGAAGGGAATGAGACCCTGACTTCCCTCTGTTCCTTACAAGCCCTGAAGTCACTAAAGAAATCTCCTAGCCAGCACTAGTGGCTCATGCCTGTAATCCTATCTACTCAGGAGGCTGAGACATAGAGGATGGAAATTCAAAGCTAACCTGGGCTAAAATGTCCTCTAGACTCTTCACTCCAATTAGCCAGAAAAACAAGGATGGAAGGCATGGCTCAAGGTAGAGCACTGGCCCAGTGAACAAACCAAATATATGTGAGGCCCCTCCAGCCCCAGCCAAAAAAAAAGGAAGAAAGAAACAGGTTAAAATGCCCAGCCCTCTGTAGAAGCCATATTTCTGAACTTGATTTACAAGGAAATGCTCTCTACTTTCTTGGCCATTTCAGCCCTGCTGACGAGGTCTGCCCCAGCATTCCAGAGCAATCTTATGTTGAGTAGAGGGCTTCAAGTTTTCAGCAGCATCTGTGTCCATCAGTGGAATCAGCACCAGGCCTGGCCTTGTTCTCAGGTTCTCTTCCAAGATATCCAGGTGTATTTGTTCAGGGGGGGAGAGGAAGGGAGCTAGTTCAGCAAGGTAGGCAGCAAGGATGGTTCTAAGATATGGCCGTCAGTTATATTCTTCTTTCATATGCCAAATTGTCTTCTTTATTTTACTCAGCTATCTATTTGTATTCCTTTGGAAATCATGCTACGTTTAATCTTGACACGTTTGCTTTCATGAACCATTTTGCAATCACTTTTTAGAAATATGTATGTGAGATCTCATCCATTTCAGTATCACTGATGATTACTTTCTTTTTACAATGGAGTCGGATGCTTGATTTTTGCCTGATTTTTGCCATATGTTTTTGTATTTTTTTTTGCATTGTAATTTGCACATTTGAGGCCAAGTCATTGTTTAGACATTTTAATTGCCTGCAGTCCTTCCATCAGACATTCAGACCAGACAAGACTGTGTGACAGCATGATTGAGCTGCAGTTTTTCAGTGCTGGACTGTGTGGAGCAGAATGGTAACTCAGCTTTGCCCCTGAGCTCACAAAGAACACCAGGCTTGACCTCTAGTACCACTGAGATTGAGAAAAGAAAGCTGGAGTTTCACATTCTTCCCAGTGTCTGAATTGGGTTAGATGTGGGTTGAAGATAAGGATAGTTAAGGGTTAGTTGTCTGCTTCTGGGCTCCTTTTACTTTAAAAGCATTCCTCCATTGTGTCCTAAAGGTCACTAATCCCTGCATCAAGCTCTGTCATGTGAGAACTAGGCAGATTCTCATTTGTTCTATGTGTCCCCTATTTTTTGCTCCCAGAGTAGCAAGTAGCAAGCAGCATATAGGTTTCACCAATTGTGCCAGATGGTGGGGCAGTGAAATAAAGCATTAAGCGTTGCACTGGTGGTAGAGAATGTGCCTGCAGGTAGAGAATGTGCTTCTGTAGCCCTCTAAGAAGTTTGTCAACTAACCCACAATTGGTTCTTATCTTCTATTCCCCTGTATAGCTCAAAAATAGCCTCTCCCTCAAAGATGGCCCCTATCCATGGGTCCCATGGAAACAAAATGTGAAAAAGTGTCTTTCTTGTCTGATGCTATCCTGACATACTGGGCTAGTCACCGTCCCCCAAAATTCTCATGCAGACTTTAAGGGTTATGGTAAGTAAGTGTTTGTTCCACAGCTAGGTATGGCAGTTTGTCACCAAGGCTACCTTGTGGTGAAAACTCTGGCAACCACCCTTGTTTCAGGGGAGTTGGGACTGGACTTTCAGACCTTTCTTAATTTAATGTGTTGCTTTTCTGTATCTCCATGCTTTTTAGTTGCCTGTCCTTTTTCATAGTTCCTGGTTTTCTTCCTCAATTTCTCTCTTCTAGATGTCGTCCTTCTTTGGTTAGTCTGACTCATTTCATTTACAGAAGCAGATGAAGAAAGCTTCTACTCTACATCTTTGTTTTATCTCCCCAAATCATACTTCCTTGAGTGCTACATTTAAGTAGAAACCTTAATCTAGAATGACTCTTCTTAATTTCTTTTTGAGGGATAATTTCAGATATATTTTAACCAATGTCTTCTCATGTAAATTTTAGATAAGCTGGTCTATGTTAGCAAATCTTTTACTAGAACTTGAATGGTAAGATTATTAACTTTGTAGATCAATTTGAGAATTGTCACCTCTATTTTGCAGAAATTTCAAATCCATAGACATAGTATGTCTCTTCATTTATTTAGTTCTTTGATTTCTTTTGTCAGCATTTTGTATTATTCGCATAAAAATTCCATACATATTCGATTGAATTAAATTTCTTTCTCTTCTTTTATAATGAGTGCAAATTG
Source organism: Dipodomys ordii (assembly GCF_000151885.1). Classification (NCBI taxonomy): domain Eukaryota; kingdom Metazoa; phylum Chordata; class Mammalia; order Rodentia; family Heteromyidae; genus Dipodomys; species Dipodomys ordii. Next base: position 5,287,961 of record NW_012267327.1, read on the forward strand.
TATTGGGCTTCTGAGTTCAGTTTTCACATGCTAATTGTATGTAACAGAAATTCAAATGATGTTTCCTAATTCATTTATTGTCTAGAATTTTAATCAATATTTAATCTAAGTAAATACGGACAATTTTGCCGCCTCCTTTATAGTGTGTTTGTAATTTCTTTAGTCTCATTATAGTGACTAAGAATGTTTAAAGTTTTGAGAGTGAACAGACTGTCTTGTTCCTGATCTTAGTAAGAAGCACTCAGTTTTGCATCATCATCAAGCATAACGCTATCTTTAAGTTATTTCTCTTCATGTAGTTGAAGTTATTATCTTTTAATTTTAACCCCTGGAGAAATTTTATTATACATGGGCATTTAATTTTTAAGTGTATTATTTTGGAGTCAACTGATATTCTTACCAGATTTTGTATAGTTTTCATCCAAAATCCCTTCACCTAGTTTGAATTACATCATCCTGTCCCTATGCCTGGTAGCTTCTTTTGCTCCCATTATATTCTCAGTAGCCTATTGGCACTTCTTCAACCAAGGCTGGTAGACTAGTCCCTGTGATTGCAAAATAAGTGGTTTAATAGTTACTTACTAGAGATTTCTTGTCAACCATTTTCCCATTCCTTATATCAGCTCATCAGTGGGAGTTCATCCTTGTTTTGCACCTACCACGCTTATTTATTCCCTTCTAGAGACAGCTACCTTTTCTTCCCCAGGGCCAGGGCTTGCCCTGTCTTAATCTCTGCTTAATGAAGTGGTTATAATTCTGTTTGAAGTAAAAACTAGACTAAACATAGTCATGTACTATAGTTACATAAATTAATAGTCTTTTTATTCATCAAGTAAAAATATACTGCTACTCAGGTGGTTGAGATTTGAGAATCACAGTTCGTAGCCAGACTAAGCAGACAAATCGGAGAGATTTTTATCTCCAAGTAATCAGCAAAAAACAAGAAATGCAGTGAGCCAAGGCTCTAGTGATAGAGTGTCAGCTATGACCAAAAAGATAGAACAAGAGTTCAAAACCCTGAGTTCTAGCCCCAGTAGTAGTACTGAAAAAAAAGAAAAAGGGAGAAGAAGAAAGAGGAGAAGGAAGAAGAGGAGGAGGGGGAGGACAAAAATGAGGAAGAGGAGAAAAAAAAGAAGAAAAAGAAGAAATGCTGGGCTGGGAAGGTGGCTCAGTGGTAGAGCACTTGCCTTGCATACCTGCGGCCCTGGGTTTGATTCCTCAGCACCACGTAAGCAGAAAAAAAAAAGCTGGAAGTGGCTCTGTGGCTCAAGTGGTAGAGTGCTAGCCTTGAGTTGAAGCGCTGAGGGACAGCGCCCAGGCCCAGAGCTCAGGCCCCACGACCGGACCCCCCCCCAAAAAAAAGAGAGAGAAGAAATGCTTTATATATATATGTATATATGTATTTATACTATGCTTTAAATAAACGAGGCTTTAAGAAAATGTTTTCATTTGTATTTTAGTAACCTAGCAATTTCAATAACTTATTAATTACCAAGCAATGCTTATTAACTTCTTCTTCATAAAGGCATACTTAAAGCCATTTTTTTATTTTTTAAATGTAAAGGTGATATACGAAGGAGTTATAGTTATAAAAGTCAGGTAAAGAGCACATTTTATTTGAACAGTGTCACCCCTCCCTCATTTTCTTCATCTTTCCCCTCCTGACCCTCTCCTCCTCACCCCTGCCCAAGTTCTGTAGTTCATTTCCCATATAGTATCTAGTGAATAGCACTGATGAATTGGTTCACCCTTTCTCCCACCCTTTCTGCACTTCCCCTCCTCTCCCCAACTCAAATAAACTTGTATCCAAGAAAAAGGACAATGAAATCTAAAACAGTGACAAAAGGAGGTGGGGGAAAACAAAGAAAAGAAAAAGAAAAGAACCGCAAATAGTACAATTAAAAAAACCTCTTGTTTTCATTTCTTTGAGTTAAGTTCGATAAGCATCATTTAATATGATCATATGCACATACCTATGGAGTCCTGTGATCCTCTTTTAAGAATATCCTCCTTTGGGCACTGTGTGAATGTTCAGAGAGACAAATCCTCAAAGAAACAACAACCCATTATTAAATGGGCTAAAGACTTAAAAAGAGATTTTTCAGAAGAAGTAAAATGAATGACCAATAAATACTAGAAGAGATCTTCAGCATCTCTGGCCATAAAAGAAATGCAAATCAAAACTATATTGAGATTCCACCTTACTTCAGTTAGAATGGCCATTATCAAGAAAACTAATAACAGATGCTGGTGGGTATGTGGCCAAAAGGGAATGCTGCTTCACTGTTGGTGGGAAAGTAAACTTATTCAACCACTCTGGAAATCAGTATGGAGGTTCCTCAAAAGACTAAACATAGAGCTTCCCTATGACCCAGTAATCCCACTCCTGGGCATTTATCCAAATGACTACACCAGGCCTCAGTAAAGCCACCAGTACAACCATCTTCATTGTAACATTGCTTACCATAGCTAATATGTGGAATCAACCTCTCAGTGAATGAATGGATCTAGAAAATGTGGTATACATATACAACAGAATTCTACGCTTCCATTAGAGAGAATGCCATTGCCACATTTGTAAGGAAATGGAAAGACTTGGAGAAAATTATATTAAGCAAAGTAAGCCAGACCCAAAGAAACATAGGCTGCATAGTTTCCCTCATTTGTAAACACTGGAATGTGCCTATAAATCTATAAGTAAACCCAGTGGATAGCAAAAGACAAAAAGTTACATGAGGCCATTTGCTTTATGAAGAAAAATCACTGTCAACTATCCTCTCTACTCTATTTTCCTTCATCTTTTACTACATCAATTAACACCCAATGAACACTAATTAATTCTAGAGTCGTAGAGAGACATTTTGGGTGAAAAAGTTAGGTTTAATATTTATTCTATTCAAATTCTATGTGATAAATGTATTCACTAAAAAAAGATACCAAGCAAAGAGTCAATGAAATGATAGTGGTAATTCTGTTTCCTAGTAATAGATGCACAAGACAAGCTTTTGTAACTTAATGTACTAGATAATTTGCTACATTTCTCTCTTAATCTCCATATTGATCTTGAGAAGTATTATTTAGCCCTATGTTAAAAAAAGTCTAATGTTGTGTGGCCATAATTGTACAATTATTAATTAGAATTGTTGTTGTTTAAAATGATTTCACAGCAGTCCTGTATACTAAATTCACAAAATATCCACTTCCTGATACCACCATAGAAATTTTTTGTGAAAAGAGTAATGTATGACTCAAACCCAAACTTTAATCAGAATTGTTCTAATGTGGAAGGAGAAGGGTGGAGAGTGGAAACTATAAGAGGACAATTTCAAGAACAATCACACAAAGAATAGAATTCTAGACATGGCATACAATGTGATTGCTTTTATTATTGAAACACTTTTATAGGACATAGTGGAACATGACAAGGAAAGGTACATTGGGACTAAAACACATAGAATATATAGACTGAAAAAGCGATGAATGGCAGGGTAAGGAACTTGTGTTTTATCCCATGTTCAATCTCAAATCAAATTTTGCTGGGTTGTCACATTCCTAGCCAGAGTGAACCATGATTTCAAGTGCTTCATACTCTTGCATGTGTTTTTTGTTTTGTTTTGTTTTGATTCTTGCTCTCACATTAGTTCTGGCCATGTGTTTTGCTGTGTGACTTTACTGTGTGACTTTGCCAATTAAACATCAGCATACAGTATATGATACAGATGCTACACACGGACTTACCTCGTGATGTTCAGTTTACTTTCTTAGAAGGCTGTTACCTCCAAGAAATAAACATGGAAAAGCCACAGAGTTGTAGAGTATGAAGAGCATGAAGTTCCCTCCGTTGCCGCATGTAGTTAAGGAAAGTAAGGTCTCTTGGGCCACCTATCCCCAATGAATCTGTCATGAGAACTGCACGATTGAATCCATGCCACGCTGTCCATACACCAAGTTGTTTAAAATTTTTTTATTGTCAAGGTGGTATACAGAGGGGCTACAGTTACATAAGTAAGGTAGTAAGTATATTTCTTGTTGAACTTGTTACTCCTTCCCTCATTTTCCTCCCACTTTCCTTCCCCACCCTATCTCCCCCTCCCAAGTTGTACAGATCATTTCCAGTGTATTGTTTTGTATCACTGTTGCATTGGTTCCCCCCTTGTCATTTCTCTTGCACAATGGAATTCTATGCTTTTATCAGAAAGGATGACACTGCCCCATTTGTAAGGAAATGGAAGGACTTAGGGAAAAAATCATATTAAGTGAAGTAAGCCAGACCCAAAGAAACATGGATCCCATGGTTTCCCTTATTTGTAATAACTAGTATACGTCTAGGATAATCTTAACAGATAAGCAGAATAGCTCCATAGCTATGTACATATGAGCATATAAGATGATGCTAAGTGAAATGAACTTCAAGACATGGACACAAGAGGTTTTTCTTTGTTCTTGTTGTTTTTAAAGTACATGTGATTTCTTGTTTCTTTTGTGTGTTCTTCCCCCTATGGTTTATCCCTTGTTATCACTGTATTTGATTTTGGTACCCAAGTTATTTTTTAAGTCACTAAATTTTGAAATAATAATGAGAGAAAGATACTCTCTTCAATATATTTGAAAACTCATTATTGGCAGGACTTCCCTCTTGTGTGCCTCGATGAGTCAACTTGTGGCTGAATCCATTACTTGGCACCAATGAGAAACACAGTTGCCTGGCAAAAGAGAAGACAGTCAGGGTCTGTGTGAGAAGGAGAGGTATATAAGAGTCTCCTACCAAGCCCTTGCATGATAATGATGGGCCACAAAGATTAAAGCTTATGCTGCGTCAAACAATAGGTTGTTGGCTAATTCAAAATCTCTCTTAACTCTGTGATTGCTTAGATGCTGTTGAGATTTCCTCTTGCATATCATATCTTAATTTAAAAATACATTTTCATTAAGAGAGTGTAGCATTAAAATGAGCAACTTTATGATGTGTTTCATTTTGCTCCTTTGCAGTCTGGTTAGCAATCCATTTTAATAAGCCAGGGGTTGTGAAACTACTGTCCACTCATATAAATGAGAAAGTGCCCTAATCTTTATTCTTCACCGGGATTACTGTTTTATTTATTTTTGAAAGCTTCCTGGATTTTGGCTCATTGTTCAATTGGGAATCATTTCTGTTCTACTCTAAGCAGTTATTTTAATTTCCAGATTCTGAACAGAAAATATTTCTGTGATTCCTTCCACCCTGCCCCCTTTTTGTTTTAGTTTTACTGAATGTAATCTCTGCTATGTTTTCCCTGTGAATACTAGAAATTACTTAACCATGAGTTTATTGTATTTCTGCCTTCCCTTCTTCCCCTTACCCTGATTCCCACTAGAAAAAATGTTTTGTAATGATTTTATTTCACCTACGATTACCTTGAGCTTCAGTGACACACACAATACATTTTATAACCCTCCCTACACACACACCACATCAAATACAACAAACCAAATGAAATTGCCAATAGATTCTAGGAATATGAAGTGATAAGAGAGTATTTTATTCCATACTGTTTATCAAAATAGCAGGTTTCTATAATAATACAACATATGTCATCCACATGAATGAATCATTAAAATCTTTTCCAGAAGAGAGGAATAGCTTGAAAATGAGGACATGCTGCATGGCTCAAACACTAACTCCCTTTTGGAAAATTAGTATGAATCATGTTTCAGATCAGTGGTTCTCAAATGTCCCCTCTGCCTTCTCCTCACAGCCATCACGACTTGCTCTGTCCTTCATTTTTCCTCACTATCCCTCCCAGATACAATCTAATCTCCTGGAATTCCAGCACATTCCCAGGTCAATGGTATGTGGGGAGGATCCCCATGTAGACTTCCAAAATGCCCGTGATCTGCTGAAGTAGACCTTTCTCAGGTAAGACTGAGTCCCTGATTATTAGGAGTATGAACCTGGGAGCAGACTGCGTGTTGGATCAGCATATACCATGAAACTTAATCTAGCTACCTGGTGATGATCTGTGGAATTACATGTACCTAACTCCAGATTCTGAGCTCCATAAACAGACTGGAGCTATGCTTAATCTCTTTCATCACTTACCTATACCCTTTCTGTAAGCATAAATACATGAGACGGTATGTGTCACCAAAATTACGTAAAATGAAAATTAGCTTGGAGGATTTCAATGACACACCGTTCACAGCTAACAATGTCCTTAACACACCTAGAGCCGACCACTGTATAGCATAGGTCACTCATTTAAAAGCTTGTAACATATATTCATTCTTCTTTAGGAAAGATCAGGTCAAGTAAAGGTGGGAGGAACTTTTCTTTTCTTCTCTTTTCTTTTCTTTTGTTTCTTTTCTTCTTTCTTTCAATTAGATCAAGTAAAGGTGGGAGGAACTTTCTTTGCTCTTTCTTTCTTTCTTTCTTTCTTCCTTTCTTTCTTTTTCTTTTCTTCCTTTCTCTCTTTCTCCCTGAGCTTTATCATTCAAGGCTAGCACTCTACTACTTTGAGCCACAGCGCAATTTCCAGTTTTCAAAGGGTTAATTGGAGATTAGAGTTTCATGGACTTTTCTGTTGGGCTGGCTTTGAATTGCAATCCTCAGATCTCAGCCTCCTGAGTAGCCAGAATTGCAGGCATGAGCCACCAGCACCCAGTTCTTTCTATCTTCCTTTCTTCCCTTCCTTCTTTCCTTTTCTTTTCTTCCTGCTTTTCTTTCTTCCTTCTTTTTTCTTTTCTTTTCCTTTCTCCCTTCTTTCCTTTTATTCTCCCTTCTTCTCTCCCACTGTCCCCACTTCCTACTTTCCTTCCTTCCTTCTTTCTTTATTATTGGTGGTGGTATTGGAGTTTGAACTCAGGGCCCTGCATTGGTAGGTATGCTGCTTGCTCCTCTGAGAGGAAATGTAGATTCCATGTATAGGAATCCAAGCTTTAAAACCATGATAACAAATCTCTTTGGAATTAAAATATCACCAGAAATCAAAGCTACTGACACCTTTTCTCAAGGTCTGCCATTCTACTCCACATCCTTCTAGTTCACTTTGTTTAATCATTTAATTTCATGCATCAGCTCCTCAATGTTCCTCTTCCTCAACTTCTTTTTTTTTTTTTTTGGTCCGGTCGTGGGGCCTGAACTCTGGGCCTGGACACTGTCCCTCAGCTCTTCAGCTCAAGGCTAGCGCTCTACCACTTGAGCCACAGTGCCACTTCCGGCTTTTTTCTTTTTGCTTATGTGGTGCTGAGGAATCGAACCCAGGGCCTCAGGCATGCAAGGCAAGTGCTCTACCACTGAGCCACCTTCCCAGCCCCATCTCTTCTTCAACTTCTAAGATATACTCCAGTTCAGTTGAATACTTTTCCCAATTAACACAATATGTTGTAATTTAGCTCAAAAATCATAGAAGAGAGAATCTTATGGGACCAACTCTACTGTTTAAACTAGAGCACATGGGTCATGGATTGGTTGCTTTTGTTTGGGATATCCATCCATATTCCTGACAGCCACAGCCTAAGATAGGGTAATGGCATTTAGTGTATCCTGATGATCTTTAAAAACTGGGGGAAAATCTGAGTGTCCACTTGATTTTTTTGTTCCTTTTGTATGTTCTTCCTCCATGGTATAACCCCTGTTTTCACTGTATTTGATTTCAGTGCCCTGAATCTGTATATACATTTTTCTAATTTGGAGAGGGGAAGGGAAATAACAAAATGCTGAAATAAGGTTACAGGATGACCCATTGTAACAATGAGATGTACAAGACACTATGTTGAAAACGAACTTAACAACTTTGGGGGGTGGGGAGGGAGAAGTTGTGGAGGTGGGGAGGGAAGGGATGGTAGGGGAAAAACAAAGGAGGTAACAATGCTCGATAGGAAAATTACCTTATTTATGTAACAATAAAAATATAGAAAAAAGAAGTATTAATAGAGGAAAAACTAGTATATTTTCTCTTTGTTACCATAAACATAATATTATGAGCTTTCTAAACAATATGAGGGTAGTATACTTTATGGCAAGTACAGATAGACATGTCTATTTGGAAAGGTGGCTTGAAATGGACATTTTCTACTTATTGCTCATATTCTACATGTGGCAAAGAGCAAAACAAGTGATTGTAGTTAGGTGTTAGGCAGAAATAAGCCATGCAGAAGTTTACATAAAAGAATATTCTTCAATTTTGGGTGCTTTAAAAGATTTGTAATCTGTCTCATTTAGTAGTAAATTACCCAACATTAGAGGTATTCAAATCACATTAAAATACAGAAGTAATATTTTCCAGTGTACATTGAAACATATTGGTCTTTTATTTATTTATTTTTTTATTACTTGTGTGAAAGTTTTTTATTGTGAAAATACTATACAGAGGGGTTATAATTACATGGGAAGGTAATAATTACATTTCTTATCAAGCATTGTTGCCTCCTCCTTTTTTTCCCCTTCCAGTTTTTTCCCATCTCCTGTTCCCCCCCTCCCCACCCCACCAAAGTTGTAAAGTTCATTTTTTGACATAATGACTTGTACATCTCATTATATTGGTCTTTTAAAACTAAGTAAGTTACTGATGACAACTCAGAGTCTAACACATATATTGCTTAAATTGACATTTCCAGATAATGCCCAGAGCGGTGGAGGAACTAAATTACTCTTTTGAGTAGGGAATGTCAAGGTTACTATCCAGTAATAAACATTAGGAAGTTTCTTCTACACTTTATTCCCAATTTCTTCTATCATAAAACTTGAAGACTATCATCAATCAACACCACATCTCCCTCACCCCCAACTTCACACTCAATAAGCATTTTAGGAACATTAAAAAGAATTCAATTTTGAAGTGGTTTCTGTAAAGTATCTCTCCAGAGTATTCCATTATATTATTGCTAAAAGATACAGATTAACAGGTATTTCTCATTTCTCTGGGTTCCTTAAACTTTATCCTTATATCCTTATATAATACTGTCAGAAAGCAACCTTCTAATACTGTTGTCTTAGCTTCCACAAAGCTCCTTTCAAAGCTCTAACCTTTTGTTGTAGTTTTTATTAAATTTTCATATAAAGAGGAACTGTGTGGAGAATATTTCAGTAACATCTACAAAGCTATTATTTCTTATTGTTTTTCTCTCTTTTGTTTTTTATATATATATATATATATATAATCTTTGTTATAAAAAAGAGATTTCACAGGTGATAAGATTCATGGATTGTAGGTCCTGGGAAAATAGAACTGTTAATGTCAGATACATAAATCAAGTGAACTTAGAAGATCTAAAGGAGGTAATAGTTAGGAAATGCAGTGCTAGAAACTGACACTATTGGGGGAGACATTATTAATGTGATGAGAATTGCTGCTGATCCAAGATCACTGAAGAACAGGATGTCAAGGAAGTCAGAGGTCATTGTGTTGAAGGAGTCAGTTGCAGAGACATTGAAACTGCCAAAAACTGAGATAAGGACTATTGCTCATTCTGACAGTGAGCCATGACATTGGAAGAAAGAGAATATGACTGCAACAAGGAAATAAGTGAGTGGTACTATCAAACACCATGAGCTTTAAAGCTAGGGGCTCGTGAGGAAATCATTACACCAAATATCATCTGGGCCTACCATGCTTTTCCCTACAGCTTCCAACGTTCAACTGCCTGCTGCTCAAATTTCCCTTTCTTTAAAAGGCCTTGCCCTTCAACTAATCTAAAGTAGCCCCTCAAAGTCATTTCCCTGCTTTGTTTTATACTTGTTTTATATTTTGGTAGTACTTACTAAGACTATCTTGTGCATTTACATGCTTATATTCACAGAATCTTTCTCCCTTATAAAATAAAATACACACTAAAAATAAATAAAAATCAGAGCTGATCATCTGTGGCCCACACTGGTAATCCTAACTACTCAGGAAACTGAGATCTGAAGATCTCAATTCCAAACCAGCCTTGGCATGAAGTCCTTGAGACTCTTATCTCTAGTATATTACTGAGAAAAAAATGTAAGTTAACAAGTGCCTGGATTCCCCAAAGCAGTCTGCACCTGGCGGAACCAGGACCTGCTCAGTGGGTTTGCACAACAGACTCTCAAAACCAGGTGTAGGTAAATTACTTCTGGCCCAAACCACAAATTAGCAAAGTATGTGTGGATATTTTTGTGCCCTCCAGCCACCTTCACCCAAGACTATTTCAGTCCATTCACCCCTGCCCTGAATTACACCTTGTGTCTCCTGACTCTCCTCAGGTCACTATGGTGTCCTGCTTCAACTTGCCGTTAAAGTCGAACTGGTCTGTTGAAAAAAAAAGAGAAAGAAAGAAAAAGCCATAAATGGCACTGTGGCTCAAGTGGTAGAGCACTGGCCTTGAGCAAAAGAAGTTCAGGGACAATGTCCAGGCTCTGAGTTCAAGTCCCAGGACTTGTAAAATAAAGTAAAAAATCAAAAGAGGAGTTCTTGTATTATTTTCATATAATGTACATTGATCAAGTTCACCCTGTATGTGCTCTGTTGCTTACTCTTTCTTCTATGATGTAGAATCATTTCTTATACAACAGAAAAACTGGGTTGGAATATCATAGCATGAAGATAATTCAGCAAGTGAGATTGTGGACTTCTTTTTTTATTGTGAAAATACTGTATAGAGGGGTTACAATTACATGGGCAAGATAATGAGTACATTTCTTATCAAGTATTGTAGCCTCCTCCTTTGTTTCCCCTTCCTATCCCTTCCCATCCTCCCCCGGCCCTCCTACCCAATCCTGCCCAGTTCCCCTTCCCCACCCCACCCCACCCCACCCCCCGCACCAAAGATGTAAAGTTCGTTTTCAACATAACGACTTGTACATCTCATTGTTGCAATGAGTTCACCTGTATCCCTATTTAAACTATTTGTTTTTCCCCTTCCTCTCCACAAATTATACCAACATCAAATACAGTGAAAGCAGGGGTTATACTGTGGGGGAGGGACATACAAAGCAACAAAGA
>NW_012267327.1:5299068-5347526 GCF_000151885.1 Dipodomys ordii
AAGTCTTTCCATTTCCTAACAAATGGGGCAATGCCATTCTTTCTGATGGAGGCATAGAATTCCATTGTGTATATATACCTCATTTTCTTGATCCATTCATCTACTGAGGGGCATCTGGGTTGGTTCTATATCTTAGCTATAGTAAATAGTGCTGCAATAAACATAGTCGCGCTGGTAGCTTTAGTGTGGTCTTGTTTGTAAACATTTGGGTAAATGCCCAAAAGTGGGATTGCTGGGTCATAGGGAGCTCTATGTGGAGTCTTTTGAAGAACCTCTATACTACTTTCCAAAGTGGTTGAACAAGTTTACACTCCCACCAACAATGCAGTAAGGTTCCCTTCTGTCCAAGATTGTGGAATTCTTTTACCTATTATGTTTCACTTTTGTCTTAGCCACTAGTAATCTAGGAGCCAAAATAAATGCTTAATTGTAATAATAATCTCATTCTGAATATGGATTAAATGATTCTGTCTTCCCTATATTTTACAATCTTTAATTTTACCTATGTATACTTAAATCTAATAGTATTCTTTTAGAAACAGACAACTTTTAATGAAATAAAAGTGGAGAAATAAAGGAGTTATCTTCAGTATTACCTAGGTTATCAAATCAGTTAACAAAGTAAGCAATTCCAGAGAAACTTTAGTGTTTGAAATAGGAACTCGATCTTCCTTTGCTTTGCTAAATGTGCTACAATAAATCGCCAGCAGTAAACTTCAGAGAATGTCACTCAAAAATATCCTATAATCTCTAAGCTTATTATTGTGAACAGGTATGTATATTTATTTGCTATTGAGAAAAATATACCTAGTAAAGAATGAAAACTTTAAATATGTAATCTGTGGTATGCTGTTAAGGCAACTGAAGTTGCAACTTGAGAGTTTATTTTACATCTTCTATTTTTATTTCTGAATGTACAGCTAGTTGCTACATGGTTAATCTTGCCAGGTTTGATCCTTTACATATTTACTGGAGGGGTGAGAAATGGATAGCTGTGTATGATACCAGCTGGGCAGCGTCACTGTATTCTCTGTTGTTGTTCTATACCCATGTGGAAATGAAACAAAGACATAAACAAAAACATACACTATGTTCAGAAATAGTACTTGCTTTTTATAAAACATACACATTCCTCCAGCTGCATTAACAATGATTATTTTCAATGCCTTGGTTGCTATTTAGCCTTTGGTATCTAATACGTATCTTGGATGATGTCATATTTGTAATAAATATTGTGACAGATGTACTGATGAAAAGGTGAGTATCAGCTTGCAACAGCAGGACACAATATGATGAGGCAGGAGTTTAGGATGGGAAAGAATGGGCTTGAAAAAGTGACCAGGAATGGGAGAGAAGCTTCCTTGTGACTAGGAAGATGTTCCAAGGCTGATTCTTGTAGAAAGCTGTTAATTCTCTAATTTCCATTTGTTAGAGCAATGGGCCAGAGAAAGTAGTTACTGCTTTCTTCCTCACTTATCAAGCAAAACCAGGCTGCTCTCCCTGAGCCTCTTTGTGTTCAAGGCTAGCACACTATCACTTGAGCCACAGTGCCACTTCTGCCTTTTTCTAAGTAGTTTATTGGAGATAAGAGTCTCACAGGCTTTTCTGCCCAGGCTGGCTTCAAACCATGATTCTCAGATCTCAGCCCTCTGGGCAGCTAGGATTAAAGGCATTAAACACACTGGAATGCAATGTGTTTTTCTTGTTGTTTTGTGTTTTTTTAAAAAACAACAGAATTATTCTGTTGATAAAAATTCACAACCCAATAATTCTTTACTTTGGTTTGTAATCCAAGGTCACAAGACACTCCCAGCTACATTTCTGACCTATTTTATATAGATATTTTATTATCACCCATTGTTCAGCTGAAAAATCTTTTGAAGAGCAGCATGGTGGAACTAGTTTTGTGAGGAGGATAAAATGAAGACGTCTGGATTCCTAGGCTAGACTCCCTCCAGTAAACACATATCTTGAGGAAGTCACTTATTATCTCTGACACCTTCTTCACTTGAGAGAGCAAAAGAGTCAAAAGGTCAAATGAGCTACTACATGTGAATGCACTCTGAGTGTAGAAAGAGTAATTGAAGAAAAAGCTGTAGCTTTTGGGTGTATAAGGCATATCCTGTTACTGTGGGGATTTAAAGGAGAGTACAGAGGAGAGATCTTATCCACACAAGACTGTGTGAGAGAGAGAGCATTGCTCTCTTCTTAGGAGAAGGTAGAATATGGTGGAGTATGTAAAACATTCTCTGAGTTGCTTATTTCCCTGGTAGAAATAATTGTTTTAAGGCTGGGAAGGTATCTCAGTGGTAGAGCGCTAGCCTTGAGCTGAAGAGCTGAGGGACAGCGCCCAGGCCCAGAGTTCAGGCCCTACGACCAGACACCCCCCCCCCCCCCCCAAAAAAGAAACAATTGTTTTATTGCTTCTTTCCCAGTCCCATGTCTGTGAGAAAATTTTTCTCTTACTACTAACTAGTGTTGATCACCTGATTTTCCTTTCTGTCATTCATTGTAGACCCCATGTCATTCTGGAACAAAGATAAATTAAGAGGAAAAATATTCATGTTGTTACAAGAGAAAAGATGGCAGCAACCTATGAAAAGATCTGAGTTTCTAGGAATAATAGACTCCTCTCCCTCCCTAGTTTTCAGAGAATTTTTTGATAGTTTATAAATACATCTCAAAAGAAATTAGTTTCACAGAATGACTTAGTGGAGTTGTGATCACATCTACTATATTGTTATTTCAGGTCCCCTCCCTCCTGAAAGATTGAATTACACCTTCCCACACTGCAGTGTTTCCTGCTCACTTGCTTTGTAACTCAAATAATGAATGATGCATGATTGCCTGATTTCAGATGACAATTGTTCTCTAAGTACAAATCTCAAAGTCAAAGTGATAATTATCCACAGAACAGGTATAGCTGAACATACCAATAGAATGATGTTCTTTTCAGACTGTTTTACATCTTGCTGCTTTAAAAAATTACATTTTGTATAGTTTTTATAGAATCACAACTTCATTCATTGCTAACTTTTGACAGCCACCAAAGTTACAGAAGCCCTAAAGATCTAGGATGACTGAGGTAAGCTGTTATGTTGCTGTGTTTTAAGAAAAGTGAGTTAGTTGATTTGGCCTTCAGGTAAATTTTGGGGAATGAAAATTCCTCATCAAATGATTGAATAAGAGATCATTTATGGCTTATCAAATGGTTTAAAATTAAAGTATCTATATTATTGTACACAATATATTTTCTCTTACTGAAACTCAGTTTATTCAACAAATATTTGTTGAATTCTGCCACGTGGTAGGCACTGTTAATGTGGGAGTGTTCTTTACTTCATAGGTTTCTAAAGAGCCTATATCAGACAGGCCACTGGACACTCCTAACATTTCTTCCCGAAGCCTACATCAGGCAAGCTACCTGGAACCGTATAATCCTTCTTCTTGAATTCAATGGAAGACCCCGAAAACCTTCTCCCTCAAGTTTATAAGCCTCCATCCTCAAATCCTTCTGCTAGCCATCAGAATCAGCACCATGGTCAGTGCTATGTTCCCTACATTCTGACGGAGATTGTTTGCAAAGAAGTAAAATCTCCTTTCAACTTGGGAACCCAGAACATGTGGTTGATAGAAAACGTGTATGGAAGTGAATCTTTCCTATGAAGGATATTCTATGCATCCCCAGACTGCTTGTCCCTAGTATGGACATGTTATTCATGAAAGGGATTTCACTACCTTGCCCAACTTCCCCTCTCGGTTTTCATTCCCTCTCCCCCTCTTTCTATCCTCACTTCACCATCTGCTCCATCTGTCCTTCCTTCAACACAATATATTTCCTTTAATCAATATGGAGCATCCTGAAAACTAAGGTGAAACTAAATCTGGCTGGGTGCCCAGACATCAGTTTCTGAAGTGACAGGCCTTGGTAATAGGGGAGGGCTTGCAATTATACAGATCATTGCTTCGACCTGGTGCAAAGTCAACCAGCCCACAATACAAGAACAAAAGGCTTAATGTCTGTAGCTTTCAGACGACTCGGTGCAGAGTCTTGGAAGCTGCTGAGCTACCTGCTACATTGGCCAGTCCTTTCCCCATCTTCAACTAAAGCCTGTGATGAACCGCTCAGGTCATTCGCTGTTCCCTTTGTGAACTTCCATCTTGTAAAGTAAAAATTAATGTTCTTATTCCATGTGCTCCTTTCCCTCACAATCCACCTAAAAGTGACTGCACAAGTGAAAAGCAAGGAACTCCTTAATAGTGCAAGTGTCTATGTTCTAAATATCTGACCTTTTGCATCTTAGCATTAGTTTTGATAGCTTTAGGAAAGGCATTTTCAAATTTTTCTTTAAAGAGAAAATTTCCCCTTTTAGGCCAGCTTACCGTGTGTTCGATGTCAAATACAGTGATGAGGTTGCTTTGTTCAAAACATATTAAAGCCTTCTAATCACTTTCAAAGGAAAAGAAGGGGAGGAACAAATTAGATGAGTGTGTTTGTCAGTCAGATAATGAAAATGCACAGGCTGAAACTGAACTCTTATTACTATTCACTTTGACTTTGGCAGTTCAGTTTGTCTTGAGGCATCTTTTTGTTAAGCTTTGAGGAATTAGGAATTTAAATGAGATATGAGAGCAGGGACAGGGACTCTCCCATGAGAACACTCCACATTTCTGGATTCGAGTAATCATAGGAAGAGGGAGGGAGCTGCATGGGAGTTAGGAAAGAAGAATAAAAGCATCCTTCAAGCCTCAAAGGAGCAGACAGCCTCTGGCAGCTTACAAAGTCTTCAGAAGTCAAAATGTGAACCATTGGCACTTTTAGGATTTACTTGTAGATTATTTATGACCTAATTGCATTCATTTCTTATTTCCTCAGCTTTAATACAATCTTCTGAAGAAAAGTGCCTGAAGTATTTGACTTCTACATAGTGTACTTTTTCTTTTTCCTATGACTTAGAAATAAAGATAATTGCACTGTGGCTTCACAGTTGTGTGCCGCTTCACAAAGAATGGACATTTATTGTGGACAGGGCTTACACATTTCCTTCCCTTAAGCCTTCCTTTAGACCCTGAAGTGGAGCTCCTCTGTGTCCTTCCATATCCTAGGACTCCATCAGCTGCACATGCTTGCTCAAGCCCAAGATAATCACGAAGGTTTTAAAAGGTAACTTTTGTGCCCCAAAGTTTTGGATTATGAGCTCACACTCCTGCTGTGTCTCTGTTCTTTAATTTTAATTTCTGAATTTATTGTGCTTAGGAAGTGACTTTTGGCTCTGAATCAGATGAGAATTAAATTTTTTTAACGTTAGCAACTGTATATAAGGGCCATCCTATGTGGCCGGATCTAGTTCTATACCTGCAAAAGACCCTATTATTAAATTGGATCACCTTCTGGGGCAATAGGAGGAAATGACTTTGGGGTGGCATTATTAAAAATGCCATATTACTAAAATCATGGGATAGAAGAGCTGGAATGAAGGAACCTAGACATTCTCAAATCTAACATCCTTATTATGCATATAGACAGCAGAAGACAAACCACCCACACTTACAAAAAGAGTAAATGAGAGAGGTTTTGTTTTGGGGTTTTAACCTTAATAGAATATGTTGAAAAGGAATAACTTTTGGAGAAAAGAAGAGGATAGTTCAAAAAATTGGCTACAAGTTTTTTTCTTTTGTTTTTTTTTCTTTTGATTTTATCATTCCTGCCATTGAGAACTGAGATCTACATTCATGGACTTTCTAACGCTTTGGCTAGTGGGTATCATGGTGATGATAATGGATAACTCTTGGGCCCACAAAGTAAAGCAGTCTAATTTGGGGTCTTGAAACCATGTGAGAATTCTGATGACTCTGAGGTAACCAGGCAGTGAGGAAATCAAGCCACATGCTAGTGTCCAGGATATCTATCAAGACATTTAGTTGTGTGAGCTAAGAAAGGTCTGGAAAATTCTGTTCCCAACCATAATCAATGATACCCAGACTTTTAGTTTCCAGGGACTATTTTTGCTGCTAGCTGCTATCTTTATTAATTCATAGCCATGATGAAGTGGTTAATTATCTACAGCAATAACTGTGATGATGTCATCTATGTGACAATCACATATACTCCCCCTTGAATAAATTATCCCCAAGAGTTAGAACAGCTTAGTTTTACCTATGAGAAAATCGCCACAGGTTGGGGAAAGCTATTTACCATGCTTATTATTGGAAAAAAACAGGTGGCTTGTTCACTATCATTTGTAAATTGAGTTGAGGATGTTTCCTGGTCCTGGGCCCAATGGCTTCATATTTGTTGTTTATCTGAATACCCAACTGAGCAAAGTGCATACTGAAAGGATTGGGTCACAAGAGCAATTGAACCTGAAAATATAAATCTCCATCTCTCTATGTTTTCAGTGCTGAAAAATAAATGAAATCTGAATTCTACGAAAATCCTGATTTTTTTTTATAGATGAAAGCTGAACCAGAGGTCATTGACTTAGAGGGGCCCAAAAATATATCATGTCTAACTTATTTTAGAATAAAGATAGGTCAGCACATTTATATTTTTTAAACCAAGGTGTCATTAGTGAAATATTAGCGGGAACTCTCATAGGTCCCAGAGAGCATTGGTGCTTTCTACTGCCAAAGGAAGGCCATTTTGAACGAGAGGTCAGGGAGGTTTGGTGTAAAAGGTCAGATAGTGAATATTGTAGCCTCTGTGAGCCATGCTATCACTGTGTATAGGCACATGAGCATGTCTGTATCCAATAAAAATTGTTTTGGCATTGAAATTGGAGTTGCATGTGATTTTTTTATGTCACATACTATTTCCTATTTAAAATTAATTTCCTTTTAGCAACCTCTAAAGCCCTGAGTTCAAACTCTAGGATGACATACACATTTGGAAACAAAACATGAAAACTGATTGCTTTAAACATGTGAAAAACAAGTTATTTGGTGGATAGAAAGTCCAAAGCAGATAGCACATTGAATTTGGGCTATGGACCAGTTTGCCAATTCCTATGTTCAATTAAAATTGTACTTTTGGATTTTTTGAAATCTTATATCCTCTTTTGATCCCCTCATCACTCAACTAAGGCCAAGGCAGAAAAGTATTTCTACCATTTTCCTCTTTGAGAGAAATTTACCCACACATCCTTCCTGGAACTGCCTTGATATCTTTATGGACTCCTGTGATAGCTGAGCACTTAGGTCTCAGGGTTGGAAGAGAACAAATGTTGATCGTCAGTTCTGGTGACAAATTCCAATGGCTCATTTCTGACTTGTAAAGACGCATCTAACCATTCACTCTGTTTAGTTCATTCATTTCTATAAAAGATTTTGCTCATGAACATAATCTTATGTGTTCTGTAAAAATTTTGCTGAAACAGAAAATGATTCCGACCTTATATCCTGTATTTTTATTCCATCTCACCTAGGGTGTGTTTTATGCATTCTTAGGAGATTGGCTGTACTTAGGAGCTAAGTTATGGGGAAAAGAAATGCCAAGATAACATGTCACTCCATGGAAGAAGTAGGGATAGATTCATTAAGGGTTATGGTGGAGTAAAGGGAAAATCTCTTAGCAAGGTTCCTGAGAAGAGGCTGAGAAAAGGATGAAGTGACTTAGGAAATTTCCCATTGAAAGAGTCTTGTTATATTTGGTTGGCAACAGATAGGAAAAGTAGTTTTTAGTGAGCAGAATTACAAACAGACACAAGCTAAAAAAGGAGCCAACTTCAAATTATGGCAAGATGAATGGGCCATGAGTATGGATCTGTGAGCATTCAGAGGTTGAAGGACTTGAGTACTGCTAATCTTGCAGTACCATGCAAGCTGGTTTGCAAAGACCAGCTAGGAAAATGTTCCAATAACTGAAGTGAAAATTCACAAGAATTTTGCCTGTGGTAGCATGCTGGAAATGAGAGGAACATTTTACAGATCTGAGGAACATGGAGGAGGAAGGTCAGCAGAATGGGATAAATAACTAGAAGAAACAGAAGAGAGAAAAGTCCAAGGGGAAGAGAGCATCAGGTTTCTGGTATGGCATTGAGGGTTCTTTTAGTTCTGACTCGGCCTTGAAAGGCATAACATGAAAGCTCATTCATAGAGGAGTCAGGGAAGATTTGAAGATTCAAAGGCCTCAATGCTTTTGTTTGAATTTTATGTTTCTTTTTTCCTTCTGGATGAACCGAGTAGGGTTTTCTCAGAACATTTTCATCTCTCTATCTGGCCCCTGACAGTGTTGCTGTCAGTTTTCTTTCTGTCTTCTCTCTGGGAAGGCTCCCTCGAGGTGTACCATAGTCATATAACCACTGAGTTTTCCTGATGTCTTTTGTGGAGTCAACTGAAGGTCTGTGAACTGTCCTTCCCCTCTTCAACTCCTCAGGGACTCAGAGGTGGCAACACTGTCACTGTGACTCGCAGCAAAGCAGATCAAATGAGGAAAACTCATTTTGTATGAAGCGGGGTTGAAAATTGAAAATGTTCCACCTTAACTGCTTTTCATGCTTGACGCGCTTCAGGAGCTATTCTTTGTGACAACATAATTAAGGTCAGCAGTGAGCTTAGTGTTTGGTTTTGCTTGTTTTATTAGGAAGATATTGTTGCATTTTTCTAAATGAATGATCTCAAGAATGACCTTTTGGAATAGCAATGTCATTTTTCAGGAGTCTGAGTGCTTTCCACTTCCTATCCTAGTACCTTTCTTTGCCCTAGGTGTGGACAGCCTTTTCTGAGAACATAATTAACATGCAGCATAGATGCTTTTGAAGGCAGAGGTATGAACTGTGGCTAACTGTATAGCTATAAAGAAAATAGTCAAGGAGTTGGAGGAGGAAGGTTTCATCAGTGAGGCACCACAATTTCATGTAGCTTTTGCTAAGAGAATTTGGAAGATACACCTACAAGGAATCATGTCTTTTTATTGATGGTTGTAAGAGCAATGGGACTGGGATTTTAACTCAAGATCTCCCATGTTTACTGGGGTGGTGCTTTACCACTTGAACCACATGTATAGACCAGTATTTTCTTGCTGATTATTTTCAAGATAGGGTCTTGAGAACTTCTCTGTCTGGGGTTGGTCTCTAACCATTATCCTTCCATTCTCAACCCCCTGAGCAGTTAGGATTACAAACATGAGCCACTGGCACTTGACTCAAAACTTCTTGAAGGGAATTTGGCCACCTTGAAATCCAATAGGAAGGAAATATGTTTCTAAGTAAGAAGGGTAAGAGTTTTATTGGTGGAATTCCAGCAACAACAAATATTACATGTGACATAAAAGAAAAAATATTGGACTGAAAATCAGTCTTCATCTCTAGCCTTGCATCTAATTATAGCAACCATCATTGATCAAGTAATCTTTCATGTATTATCTCATTTGGTATTTCCAAGAGAAAAGCACTGTCTTAGGTGAAAGCTATGTTGTCCCTGCTCCCATGACCAGTAGGTGTTAGTGCTGGTATTTAAATCCTTGTGTAAAAATATAGAGTTGGAGCTTTGCATTATAGCTTAGACAAAAAATAGATCTTTAATATTTTCATCTTTAAGTAGTTGTACAAAGGAGTTGTCATTCAACAAAGCAGTTTATAAATGCAATGTGTCTTGATCAATGCGACCTTTTTCATCATTCTCATTCATCCCTCACTTTCTTAATATAGGATATACTTGAATTTATTACTACATTCTCCCTCCTTCTTCTCTTCATTTGTATACTCTCCTCTCCTTGACACCAAACAAAAAATATTGTGCCTTGGAAGATTCCAGCAGCCACTCAGAGCCTTCAGCAGTCTCTAAAGTAAGGAAATTGGTTTAGATGATTCTTAAGAATGCTCACTACTTCAAGATTCTATCCAACTTTATTTTCTGAAGAATGCAGTATACAGAGAGAATCCAAAACAAAAGAATGAGAGAGCCCTACGCCTTGGGAAAAGACAGCATAAGAGAATAGACCAATTCCTTTGGAGGGCATGAGGGTAGCACAGGGAATCTAGCAGCAGGTGAGTACTTAGCCCTAGAAAAATCCTGGAAAGATGTCTAAAATACTAGATGCTGGTGTGTCTTGAAAATAGGAAGATAAAAAGTTTTAATTTTGGAGAAATGACTCACAAGAGATGTGAGTATGTGGCTTCTTTTCTCTCATTAATAATGCAGCATCAGAAGGTGAAGCCCAAAATTGACCAAAAATTCAAGAGAAAGAATGACACTGCCCCATTTGTTAGAAAATGGAAAGACTTGGGAAAAAATTATATTAAGTGAAGTAAGCCAGGCTCAAAGAAACTTTACAACTTGGTGGGGGAGAAGAAATGGGGGAGGCAGGGAAGGAAGGGATGGTAGGAGAAAAGCAAAGGAGGGGTAACAATGCTCCATAGGAAATGTACTCATTGCCTTACTCATGTAACTATAACTCCTCTGTACGGTATCTTTACAATAAAAATATTTATTGAAAAGTAAATTATTGAACATTCCTTTGAGTTCAACCTTAGTTTAAAATGAACCCCAAACTATTATTCATCTCTTTGTGTGAATGGTTAATCTTTACAACAGTTAAAGTTGCTAGAATCCTGCTAACATGCTCTGGGTAAGTGTACCACTTAAGTTTCCTTCCTTTTTTTTCCTGTGCTGGGTCTTGATCTTGCTCATTTTGCTTCCTCAGCTCACTTACTTTGGCCACACTTTCAGCCTCACCTTTTGTGCTGTTTATTTTAAAAGTAAATTATGGACTTTTCTGACTGGTCTGTCTTTAAAGCATGATTCCCTAGATCTCATGTTCCTGAGAACCTAGGATTAGAAACATGAGTTACTAGTGCCTGGCTTACACTCTACTTTCTGTTCTATTTCTACTTTCATTTCTATATTCTTTTGCTCAAAAACAATGTTAGGGTAGGCTTAGATCAACATCTAGCTTGGTCACAGGTATCCTTTATGTCCCTTGAAGTTTTTGAAATTGATATAAAACTAGCTTTTCTATCTCATAATATTTCCATTCAAGTTTATTATTTGCATGACTAAAAAAAAAGCATTGTGGGCAATGAAGTTGTTCTAGTGAGTCACTGGCTAATTATGTACAGGGTAATTACAATTTAGCCAGCATGAAGATTGTTTAGAAGGTGATGACCTCCACGCTCTTGGTAACTGCAGCTTAGGACTCAACCAGCTGCTGTGATGCATGAAAAGCATCTTAATTCACTCAGATCAAAGGAGCCAGTCACTTGTTCACAGGGCTGCTTTCTGCAGCTGAAGAAGTATTTACAGCAATTAACAAGTTTCTAAGAGCCTCTGCTTGAATTGTTAACCTTCAAATAAAACATCTCTGGGGAAAACATTGATGACACAACCACTTGTCCCAAAATTCATCTTCCTGATCTTCATTGAACTTAATGTGCAAACATTTAAATGATAATTGAAACTGTAATTAAATGCGGTGCCTAGGCACTAGAATCAGGAATTCAAAGACAACAGTCAACTTAATATGGACACTGCTGGGATCTAAAAGCCAGCAGTGCTTCCGGTTTCCAGCCTAAGTGCTTTCGATCACATGACCTTGATGTCCACTGACATGTGCAAAGTTATCAAACACCAGGGAAGGAATATAGCTTGTAACTCCAACTGATCAGCAAAAAGACTTAGTATCCTTCCAGAGGCAAGGTATCAATGACTTGGTCATGAGTGTGGATTTACACTGGGGTAGAGGAAAACATGGAAATCATATACATATATATGAGATTAGATATTGCTTACATTTTTGTTTCTTTGTTTTCCAGAGTATGCATTTTCTAAGTGGCAATTTTAGGAGCATGGTTGCTGTTTGATAGCTTTTGATTCAATGGCTTAAAGGAGCAATTTGCAACCTTGACTACATAGTAAACTCATGTAGGAGGGGGCTGGGAAGGTGGCTAAGTGGTAGAATGCTTGCCTTGCATGCATGCATGAGGCCCTGGGTTCGATTCCTCATCATCACATAAGCAGAAAAAGCCAGACGTGGCGCTGTGGCTCAAGAAGTAGAGTGCTAACTTTGAGCTGAAGAGCTGAGGGACAGTGCCCAGAGGCTCTGAGCGCCCAGGCTCAGAGTTAAGGCCCCACTACCAACCACAAAAAAACAATCATTTAGGAAATACTGATACTATGGCTGCCTCTGATGCCAACTGCATCACAATCTCCAGCATTTTAAAGTAGCTTTGCAGGAGATTGTAATGTTCAGTCAGGTTAAGAATCTAATATAAGCTCTATTAAAGCAAGAACTATGTCTATTTCATTCACCTTGTCTTTTTAAAACACATGACAGGGTCCGACACTTAAAAGATATTCAATAACTATTTTCTAATGACTTGTGCTTTGTAAGAATCCTAGATAAATCCTAATTCGCTGGGGTTCCTATGAGTGTTTGTGGTGTGAACCAAGATAAATAAGAAGAGCAGGAGGTATATTCCTCTACATAGTCCACAGTTGCTTGTGAGTCAGAAACCAATAATCTTGGAGCACACCTTAGGAACCTGAATGTTTTCTAAGCTGTAATATTTTCATCAAGCCCCACCAGATGTACTCCCGGCCTGTATTTCCTGGGACAGGTTCCATTCTTCATTTTCTAATTGCATTCCAATTTCCTACTGGCACTGGCATTCTGCCCTGACTCTAATTCTGTGTAAGACCTGTTCCTAAGCTGCTGGAGTTTTATGGGCAGACATTCCTGCACTACCACTCTCTGCAGGGATCTCCTTGGCTACTCAGATCAAGTCTAGATTCCAGTCTACCAGATACCATGTCTGGAATGTGTTCCAGACACCATGATAGGAATGATCAAGACAGACAAAATGCCTCACCTCACTGAGCTTATATTCTGGTTGGAGAAAGGAGTAATAAACAAATAATATAGATGGTGCTTAAAGTCATTTAATTAAGAAAACAAAGAGGTGAATAGAATCAAGAAAAATAGGGGATCTGTGGGATTGTGGTATGCTAGAGGTATCTCATGCTAATTCATGAAAACTGATAATTAAATCCTGAGGAATTTTGCGAGAGAGTTGCTAGAGCCATTATTAAAAAATTAAATTACATAAGCATAAAATCAAATAATTGTAGAAACAAAAGCAATGCATACTTTTAATTTGTCCCTTTTGATTTTATATGTTGCTGTGTTACATGCTCTTGTGGTATTGGCAGCTATTCCATCCCTATGATAGAAATACAATGCAACAGCATGGTGTGCTACTGCACATCTTTGCCCAAATCTACATTCTGTGGAGCTAATGAGTCTGAACTATGTTTGTCAATTAAAAGCACAGTTGGCCATGAGACAAGATTATAGCAAATATCAACAAAAACATTCTGTGAGAATTGATTATAAAGAATTTACTAGGGTGAATAATGTCCATTATATCATCATTGGTAAATTATGTGATCTGCATCCATTTTGCATTTTTATTAGCATGCATTAGATGTACAAGAGATTTTGTTGTGACATTTCCATACTTGCATACAAAGTATGATAATCATACTTACCTGCTCTCCCCCTAATCACTGCTACCCACTTCCCCTAGGACCTCTTTTACTTTTCTTTTCTTTTTCTCATTCTATAAAGAACACCCTTGGATTAAAAAAATATTGTAAATATGATGTGCAGATGGATTACAGTTACATAAGTCAGGTATTGAGTACAATTCTTTTTGAACAGTGTCACTCTTCCATTGTTTTCTTCCAGTTTTCTCCTCTCCCTATTCTCCCCTCCAAGTTGTATAGTTCATTTTCAACATAGTATCTAGTGAGTATCACTGCTACATTTGTTCACCCTTCCTCTCATCGATTTTGTACTCTCCCTTGCCCTCCCCAAAACAGATAAACTTACATACAAGACAAAAGGTACAGAAATTAAAAAAAACAATGGCAAAAGGGGAAAAAGAAGAAAACAAACCCCAGAAAAAGCAAAAAAAAAGCCCTCTTGTTTCTATTCTCTCTTACTTTTCTAACACTCATTTCCCCCCTCCCATCCCTATCCTCATGTTACATACTTTATTTTTTGTATAATGTACATTGAATATGATGATTACATTTGCCTGCTCATTTGTTGAAGTATATTAATTGCACAATGGGGAAATCACCATGGTATGTGTCTAATTATCCATCCATCCATCCATCTATTTTTAATTGGATTGCCCACTTTTATTGCTCTTTTTGTTCATCTCCTGTTCCTTATTTTTCAACAAATTTCAGTGCTTCCTTATGCAATTTTCATGCATAGACACATTGGATTTTGATATTATTTACCCTTCTTTATCCTTTTTGTGGAAACTAGACCTAAAAGATATACATGTTTATTGGCCTACAAATACACACACACACACACACACACACACACCTCTAGACCCTAATTGTTACTGTGGTACTATTTGGGAGAACAAAAGGGTGGAAGGGATAGATAAAAGAATGATATACACATTTTATATTAGTAAAATTTGTGATAAACATGCACATATCCCCGTGATTGTGAACATTTACAAACATATCACTGGGTAGAGAGATTTGTTATGCAAAAGATAATAGAAATAAAAGGTATAACATTTGATCTGAGGTAAGACTGAAAGCATATGTTCATTAGTCTATGCATGAAATATGTTGTCCCAAATACTTTGTGTTCTCATTTCTTATTCTCATATGATAGTCTCAAGACAATTTTCTTTGCACTTCACCAGTGTGGATGATTTATCTCTTTCAACCTCTATTGATTTCTTTCAAGACTTTAAGAACTTCTATTAGGTCACATCTCAAGGTCTTACCTTCCTGAGTAAAGATAAACTTAATTCAGGTGGCTCATTATTATTTACTTTCTGAGAGCACTTTCTGCTTCTAATTACCCAGCTGTGAACATATTTAGTCCCTCACAGTTGTTTGTATGGTAAGTATAGTTACTTTTATGGAGAATCAATCTTTTGTCAATTTTATTTCCTTAGGAATTTACATATTTAAATATTGAAATAATTGTTTTTCAGTTCACAGCTACAAGATATTGTTATTGTCAAAATATAGATATAGATATTTTATAATGTTTTAAAAGTCCTGAAATTGGGCTTCCTGGATACTTAGTTTCCTAACCTGCACAATAGAAATATAACTTGTCAAATCTGTTGACTGTTAAGATAAATAAGGCAAGTTTTCTGTTCCCATGGAGTTAATAATCTAGCCTTAAAAGTATTTGCAACGTAGTATATGAACAATGATAATAGCTGCAAAGTGAGTGCAGAACTGTGTGAAAATCAAATGAAGGAAAATAAATCAGTACAAATATAAATTTCTGAACATGATTAACATTGAAGATACAGTTGTTCATCCAATTGTGTGGCATCAGTTACTGGGTGTTTTTTGACATTCATTAATACTTATAAATGAATTGGGCTGAACAATATGGCTGATGTTTTCATATCTCTGTGGCTGTGTGGTTAATGTTTAAATTTTGGAATCAATACATGCATACTCTGATCTAAAAGTAATATGTAGTCAAATAATTCAGTTTAATTGCAGTATGAGAAATTCAGATAAAATGTTATTAAAGAGAATCAAATCATACTATGTCCATACTCTGGGACATTTCTAGGTTTTTAATCTTAGGGTTTGTGATGGCTATGTATTTATCACTCCCCAAACCTCCAGATTAGCAGTCATTACACAATCATTTCATGTTACAAATAAGAACAATGCAGTAAAGTGATCACAGTTTGAGCCTATCTAAACAATTCTTCTATGGATATGAAGAAATAATTATGTATAATTGATTTTCTGAAAAATACATTGTGCTTTACTCATTGAACAGATTATATTTGTTCATTAGAAAAGAATTAAAAAATATCAAAAAGCAGAAGTGCAATCACTGGCTGCTTCACTGCCCAGGGCTATCTACTTGTAGCAGTTTGGCAACTATTCCTCCAATTTTTATCTTTACATCTTGCTTTATAAAAACTCAACATCTTAACAGGAACATTTCTAGGATGTTACATTATCGTTATTTTTTACTTTATTTTTATTGGTTTTGAGGCCTGAACTCTGGGCCTGGGCACTGTTCCTAAGCTCTTCACTCAAGGCTAGAGCTCTACCACTTGAGCCACAGCACCACTTCTGGCTTTTTTTTTCTGCTTATGTGATGCTGAGGAATTGAACCCAGGGTCTCATACATGCAAAGCAAGCGCTCTACCACTGAGCTACCTTCCCAGCCCCAGGCTGTTACATTTTAAAAAATATATGACACCATGTATTTCATTGTGTACACATTATATTATACTCTGTCACTAGTCCTTGAACATAATACCAAAGCTTACATATTTTAAGAAATGGATATTGACTCTGAGTTAATAACTAGAAAAGATTATATTCTTATGTGAATGGCATTATCATTCCTTGGATTATTTTGAAATGGCATTTTTGAAACATCCTTAAAATATTCCAGAAAAATGAGTAATATTAATCTGTGTACACTTTTCAAATAAAACATATTGTATACCTTATTTTTGTAACTGCCTTCTAAGAGGGAATTGGGTTACTTCTCTTACCCAAATTGACCTTGAGAAAAGAGCAGATAGGATATCTCAACAGCTATGTACATATGACCATATGAGATGAAGCTAACAGAAATGAAGTCCAAGGTATGGAAACAAGAGGTTTTTCTTTGTTGTCATTGTTTTTAATGCACTATATGAAGTTACCTTTCATTTTTACCCTTTTGGTTTATCCCCTGTTGTCACTGTATTTGTGCCTTGTATATACCTTTATCTGATTGGGAAAAGGAAGGGGAAAAACAAAATAGTAAGACAAAGGACAAAGGATGAACCAAAACAACATGTTGGAACTGAATTTTACAACTTGCTGGGGAGCAGTAGGAGGGGAGGGAAAGAGAAATCAGGGAGGAGGTAACAATGATTGACAAGAAATGTACTCATTATCTTATGTATAGAACTGTAACCCTCTGTACAGTAAAATTAACCCTCTGACAATAACATTAAATTTAAAAAAGAAAAGAAAAGCATGTAGGAGCAGCAATGATATTTAAAAGAATGTGGCACAGGATTGGAGAGCAACTTCCAAAGAGAAGATTGAAAATATTTTGTGAAATTGCTGTATGTTAGAAAATTTGCATTTTCATACAGAATGACTATTTGGAATTGAAAAAAGACAACTAGTTTGTATAGGTCAATTTTATTGTGTTTGCTAAGCATCAGTACATTTTTATATTAAAATTGTCCTCCTGTCTCTGAAATCCCTTAAGAATAGGTGATGCCCTTGACATTTACCAGCCTCTTTTGCTGATATGTCCCTCTGTTATGGCCTTGAGGGTCAAGGTTCCAGATCATCGCACCACCATTCCACAAGGTATCTCTAACATGAAGTGGGAAATAGAGCATCCTTTAGGGGCTTGAGGCAGAAGAAAATCAGTCAAGAAAAAAAACATGAAAAATAATTTTCTTTATGTCTGAGGTCTTACTTTTCTTGAAAATTTACACCATTTGGAAGGCCACTTATTTATTGATTATTGCTGAATACAAAGTTCTATGCAGAGCCTTTATTTTCATTCTCCATGGAGGCATTGTCTGGGGTGCGTTTTAGTAAGGTGAGTAACAATTTTTGTGGAATGGCAAAGAAAACACTGAGTTAGTACTACAGAGCCATAAATATGAGAAAACATATTGCCTTCATCTCTAACTTAACAAATCTTCCGGGGGAAGGGGGTGGGCAAAGATGGGAGGGCAGGGATGGGAAGGGGGAAACAAAGGAGGAGGCAACAATGCTTGATAAGAAATGTAATTATTACCTTGCTCATTTAATTGTAACCCCTCTGTATGGTATTTTCACAATAAGAAAGAACTTATTAATTAAAAAAAAAACAAATCTTCCTTTTGCCTCTATCTCTTCTTCTTTAAAATGGTGGGAAGGGTTGTAGGGAACTTACTATAGGATGGTCTCCAGTTCACCATCAAGATCCATGATCCCCTGGCTCTACAAATGTAGTTAGCACAGGGGAAAAATTAGGATCATTTTAGCCATGGAGATGTTTGAGTTACTGAGCAACAAAGACTCAGGAGTGCTTTAAGAGGCCCAAGCATGACAAATGAGTTCCAGTTGTATGAACATGATAGACTTTTCTAAAAGAATTTCCATAGTCTGGACTCAGCTGTCCTGAAACATCAGCTGGAATTTTAACTATTTGGATATCCTTTTTCTCAATGTAAGATAATTTTAAAAAGCTAAGCATGTTTGAGTGTTAAGAAACACTTAAGCGAAATAAAGGATTTTTGACAAGTCTGGTCCAGTCTCTAGTGGGCTGAAGATACAAAGATGAGAGGAGTATAACAGAGCATGCTCGGTGAGACTATAATTTCATTGCATGGTTTAACAGAATGTTGAGATGTAGACTAAAAAGCTAGGCAGAACTTTCTAGAATATGGGGTCAATAGGGGCAATGATGAAAGCAGCCCCGATTATTTTACTCCTGGATACTGCATATTGTATTATTTCCTCAGGTAGCAGTGCTCTTGGTTCTTGACTGGCTTTGAAAAGATAGGGGAAAGAAAATGTCTAAATTAGGGAACTTCTTGGCACTATCAAGAATTTCAGAGGGTCAAGCTGACTGTCCACTTCTACCTATAGAGAGGTGTCAGGCAATCACTATTAAGTCCACTTTCAGTGGGATGGACACTGACCTGCAGTTTGACCTCTCATGGTTCTAGGCAACTGTAAAATTTGGGTTAAGGAGAAACCACATTTTTCAGCCTTTGGGGGGAAGGTAGATATGGAAGGGGGTGAAAGGACTAGAAATGGCAGTCTCTTGTCACCCTCTTCTGTTAAACATCTCAAATTGGGCAGACTTTCTTTCTCTTCTGTGACTGGGAAATTCTGTTTCAGTGTGCATATGTTGAAAGCTGCGGGGCTTTTGCACTAATCATCCCTTTAAAAATGTCAGCAGAGAAGTGCTAAAGACCTTTTCACCAGCCACTTTTCAATCTTGTTATTTTAATATTTGCCTCCATCGTAGGCTTCACAGAAATGTAAAAGGTAATGAAGTGTTTCACATACTGTTTTCTGTCTTTTTCTTCTAATTTAAACCTATCACTTAGTGTGTGCTTTAGAATGATGTTTTCTTGGAATGCTATTCTATAACACTCAGAAATATTTATCTAGGTTTATATTTTAGACATATCATATATGTTGTCACTGAATACAGGCAACACTGTGGAAGGGGGAAAATGCTCCAATATTGTTAAACCTCAGGCTTAATCAGGAAATCTGTGAATGACAACCATGTAGTAAACTACAAAGTAGAAGCGCATACTCAGATAACTGAGTCAAATGTTCCAACTTGAAGCTATAACTTTCCTCTTCCTTGGCTTTCTAATTTTAACCCTAAAATGATGGAGGGAAATGAGTATTTATTTCTATGTTGTATTTTGAGTGAGTTGAGAGGTCTTTTGTTCATGTTAAAGAGGTATCTACATGATAATCCTCTTGTATTAGGAAATGTCCATAATACTGGGTGCAAAAAAGACCAGGTCTCTATCCTCAAGCCATTCTTAATCTAAAAAGACAGATGTATGGATAAAATAATAACAACAACAATAATAATAACAATAACATAATAAAAGAGAGTGTGAAGCCAAGAAATCTGAGCTGAAAACTTCTCCATAGGCATATAGGAAAAGAGATGGCAAAGTATGGCCTTATTTGAAAGACGAATAAAGAGCAAGGCTGGAAGGCACCAGACAGAAGGAAGAACAGATGCGTAGGAATCGTTAGAGTAAAGCAATGTCTGGTAAATGGTGAGACACGGGGCAGAGCTAATGCATAATGTGGTGGGCGGAGGTCATGGGAGAGTCAGGCAGATGAGACTGCGAAGAAGCACACAGGACCAGTTTGTGTAGCTAAGGCCTTGAACCGCTGTAAAAGGCATTTGGACATTTGCCCTTTATCTCAAACCTACTCTAGAATTTAAATCAAGGAAGAAATGAAGAATATGTATGTTTAAAGCAGCCCATTCTGCCAGCAGTCTAGCTGTAGGGGAGTGGAGGGAGGCCATGAAGGTGCTGGTAGTAATGAAGGTGGGAAAAGGTGAAGGTGTGAATTAAAGTAATGATGGTGGCGATGATAGAAGCGCCTGGATTCAGAAATACTTCTGAAGATCGGATTAGTAATGTTTAAGGACCTTCTTAGGCAGATAATGAGAATAAGATCTGACTTTAGGAAAATATGTGAAAATGAGTAAACTGTGTAATTAATATGCTTCCATCCAGTTTCTGGGTTTTGGCTACTCCAGGGACAACATTTAATTAAAGTTTGATCTTAGGTCCTTTATTCATTGTAATGTGAATTTGGTGTTTACATCATGAAGCAATACTCCTGGTTGGTTGAGATTTATACTTTACTTTTTATTGTTGTAATCATTTATATATCCAATTTTATTGTATTTTATATTACTTAGAGTTAGTACTGGTATAATGTATTACATAAATATCTTAATTATAAATTATGCTTAACAAAGATTTGGACACAAAAAGTTTTTGTGACAGTTTTAATGTGGTAGGATTATTGTGAACTCAGCCTCATGATCTCTTCAAGCTTTGCTGACACTCTACCTCTGGACCCAAAACTCAAGCCTAGCATTTAGAGATAGTCTCATGGAATTTTCTGTCCAGACTGGCCTCAAATCCATGATCATGCAGATCTCAATCTCCTGAGTACCTATGATTATACAAGTATGAGCCACCAGTGTCTGGCTAAACTAAATGTTTTAACAGCAAAAAATTTGTGGAATCCACTGTTGGATATCCAAAGATGTTAGCCATTTCAAACATGTAGTAATACATTTATTGACTTGGAAACTTGTTAAATTATATTAAATGAAAAAAGAAGAGTTTACAAAAATGTATAACACTATTTTCTACTGTTCATAGATGTGCAAAAACAACCAGAAGCAAAAATCTGTTTGTACTGATTATGTTTATACCTTTGCCTTGATTTTATTTTCTGAATAATACACAACAATTTTTTCTATTATGTTACATACTACAAGTTATTGAGTGATGATTCAAAGTACACAAGGGTTCTAAAATCTGAAGGTCATCCTGAAGTCAACTGTCCTCAGAAAGGGAGAGACAACTGAATTGTTAAATATAGGGCTGAGATGTAGCCTAGTGACAGAGTACTTGCCTAGCACGTGCAACATCCTGGGTTCAATCCCAAGGACCAAAAGAGAGAAAACAACAGAAAAATATGCTCCTATGCAAAGAAAAAGACTGAACAATTATTTCTCAAGATACTGACATGGTGAGATTTATATTTGTGAAAAGAGCCTTATACTACTTTTTTCTCCCCTGAAATTTCTCCTGGTAAGATCAGAAACCACAGTTACTGAGGAAGAGAGGTAACAGACATGAAAGAGAAAAGGATGATGCTCTCTTTTCTCCAGCCTCTTCCTTGCAAGTGAGAGAACATTTAAGTTGAAGTATTAGAATTTTGATATTATATAATTAAGCCCTCCCCACGGTTGAAGATGGAGTCTAGGGTCATTTGCTTGGTAAGCTTGTGCTCTGCCACTGAATCATATCTCCAGCTAGATGTGTGTGTGTGTGTGTGTGTGTGTGTGTGTGTGTGTGTGTGCTGGTCCTGGGGCTTGAACTGAGGGCCTGGGTACTGTCTCTGAGCATTTTCGCTCAAGGCTAGTGTTCTACCTCCTGATCCTCAGCTCTTCTTCTGGATTTTTGGTGGTTAATTGGAGACAAGAATCTCATGGACTTTCCTACCAAGGCTAGCTTTGAGTCACGATCCTCAGAGCTCAGCCTCTTGATTAGCTAGGAATACAGGCATGAGACATATGCATCTGACCAGTTAGATATAGTTATAGACCAGTTAATATGGCATTAGAACTACGTGGAGATTAGAGTGAACATAAGATTATTAGCTACAGATGAATAGAAAATTCATGGAACTATCTGAGTTTTCATCCATAGACCTGGAGTAGAGCAGCCCCATTTTATATATACAAAAAAACGGGGAGAAATGAGAAAGAGGAGATACTTGACAACTTTATCAACTAATTCTATTTTAGTCCCTGAACTTACATACATATTGATAGCTCTTAGGTTTTTTATTTTAATGGTTATCCCATTGGTTACCAATTTTCTTGTCCTTTCAAAAAGACCAATCACAACTACTGTCTCAAATACTTATGAAAAGTCTCAGAGAATGTTACCAAATGCTTTTTTCCCCTCTGTGTGAGGGTCACTGATGCTGAGTCTATAGATGAGTGGTGATTTCCCCAACTGTCCAGATAAGATATTGTTTCATCTTCCTTTAAAGAATGTGGGATACATTTCCATCAGAAGACAACCTTGCATTTCTCCAGGAGTTTACAGAGCACACCACTGCTCTTTGATTCATTTCTAGGTGGCCCTCATGAACACTGACATTGAAGCTTTCAGGTATAACACATGCACACAAGTTCAGTCCTCTCTGCCGGTCACTGCTCCATTTGAAAAACTGGACTACGAATTTTATTAAGGCAAAGACAGAGAAATACTTTACAACACTTGAAATTTTTAATTGAATCACTTGTACAGTGAAATGCACCCTATAGTGCAGGATGGATATGAATTATAACTGTGTGTATGTGTGTGAGAGTGTGTGTGTGTGTATGTGTGTGAGTGTGTGTGTGTGTGGACACTGTTCTATAATCGATCTAAAAGGCTGTATTATCCATTTAATTGCATCTATTACACTCACCTAAGCTTCACCTCTGCTGCTACTGACTTTTGTACTGAGGAAGGCATTTATCTGGAAGAGGATTTTTGGATTAGGAAAGGATAAGAAAACCAAAATAGAAAATAAAATATGATGAGGTCAAGACCTCAGAAGCATTTTCTTGACCTTGATAATTGTACTAAAGTGAGAACACCATTGCTAACAGAACAGAGGATGTGAGGGAGGAAGGTTCCCTTCTGAGTAGGCTAACCTATGGAAGTCCACGGATTTGACATGCAGACTGCCTTTACCAGGTAGGAGCTGAGTCCCTGGATTCTCAGCGCAAACTTCCAGCTAGTGGTGACACTTCTCCTTTGGTTCCTCCAAGTCGGAAGGGGAGCTCTCCTATAAGATTTGCAAACGCCGGTGTTCAATGTTGGGCGAACAGTGTACATTTGGTTTCCTGAACCACTATTCCCAGTACACTGACATGGAGGCTTCCCATCCCCTAAGTACATGTCTGTTGAGGCCACTTAAGAAAATGCCACAGAACACTTAAAAAGAAGGGTACTGGAATACCTTATTCAATAGTGAGCAGCTGATTTGGGGCAGGCTCTACATTTAAAATCTGGTCTTCCATATTTCATGGTAGGGAACTTCCTGTCCTATAATTCTGGTTTGGGGCACAGTAAAAAAGAAAAAGAAGATGGATGTCTATCCCAGAAATCCATTTCTCTGTGAACTAATGATAGACCAAGCTTCTCCTTCAGTGACAGCCAAGCTGTTTTTATAAGAAAAGGCTTGTTGCTGGAAGAAACTACCACCACCATGGTGCTCACATTATATTCTGTTATTGTTGGTAGATGGAGTGGGGCAGAGCTTCTGCATCTAGACATCTACACTGTGTTTCCAGCCAGTCATGGAATCCTCTTTTGAATCCACCTGCAGCTGAAAAATGGAGCATGAATCTGATTCATTTGTACTCATTATTGGTCAGACCTTGGTGTGAACATATCACTCTGCCCGGAATCCTAATCGCCAGAACTTGGTCACACCCAAGAAGAGCCGGAAAACTCATTTAACTGTGTGTACAGGAGGGAAAGAGACTTGTATCTAGATAGTTCATTTCCACAATTGACCCTTCTGTTCACAAATCACTAATTTCACTCTTCCTCCCCTGGATAGAACCCATTTCCTTTTCCCTAAGGGAGACAACTTCAAGTCCCATACAGTTTTTACACCCATTTCAAAGTCTAGCTTTAATGGCAATGCAGTCTTACCAGGCTTGCTTTGGGAACCTCTGGTGACTGACAAAGTAAGAACAATTAAGTTACTGGTTTCCACGCTTCACTCTACCCCTTCCTCAATCTGTTCCCATTAAGTGCTGTTCAGACAATGGGAAAAAGGGAAGACTGAAAGATAGAAGGTGGTCACTGACTTCTGAAGTGCCTCCCACCTGAGTGTATTAAAGGTCTCTGCCGTGGGAATGAAAAAGCTACATGTTCAATCTTACAGTCTGTCCCCCTTTCTCGTGATCTCTGTTCCATCCATCCACAGGAAATACATTCTTTTCTATTTTTCTCCATGGCTATATTTGAAGTGGGAATGGGGAATAATTGACTTGGAGGCATCACAGCTTTCTCAAATGCTTTATATTTGTGCATGTTTGGGGGCTCAAGAATTGTTTTAAGTCTTAATCAAACAGAAGTCTTGTTAGAACAAGCTTGTGATTAGCAGCAATAAAATTTCCTCAAATACTTCTGATCTGCTTGCTTCATGCACCCAGCAACCACTCAAAGCCTTTTCCAGAAGTACTAGTTGTTCAAATCTAATTTTATTTCTTTTCTGCTTCATCGTCATGCATCCCTTGCTCAATTTCCTTGCAGTAAATCTGAGGCTCACTGAACAAAGTCTTCGCCTTTCTTCTGAACTCTACTGAAAGCTGTCATCATGTAGAGGCAAGAATCTGAGTGAAGCTTGTAGCCTAGGACCTTTTCAGTCTTGTCTCTTAATAACTGGACTCAAAACAGTTGGGGTCATCCGACTTTGGGAGACTTCCTCCATTTCCTTCAATGTATTACTGAGAAAACACTCATTTCTTTCTGAACTCCTGTAGTAAAAGCATTTAAGATTTTGGACAAGTACTGGATTAACAGCTTAATTGATGCTAATTAACATCTACCAGAATAAAGCATAGAATAGTACTTGAATACATAATATTATGAATAAAATTCTTTATTAGTCTCAGGACATAAAATATTGGCAACATAAAATAGTCATGGACAGATTAAACATATGAAATAAAAAAATCTTTTGGGGAAAGAAAGAGCATTTAAAGAGTAGCCAATTCACTTTTACTCAGCTTCTTTGTAAGTACTTTGCACTTCAGTCTCAGAGGTAAGGATTCCTTTTCTTATGTTATTGCAAATATACTTAAATAAAATGTAAGTGGACCATGAATCACTATACTCTCCAACCCTCTAGCTTGCTGTATTTCTTTCCTTATTGTCTGCTATCTGACCAGCAAAATAATAACATGTATCTTAGGCTTTCACTAAGTGAGCACTCTACTTTCTGCCCTGATTTCTGTATTAGACAAAAATATAACAACATTTTAACAAAATATTCAATAGCTAACACATTAGAAAGAATTAGAAGAATCTCTGTGTAATGTGTAATCAGGAGCGAGGATAGGGCAGGGCTCCTGTCTACATATACACTCAGGAATCCAGCTTCCTCACTTCTTGTGACTGTTGTTTTCTAGGCTTCATGTCCATGGATGGAATTTTTGTTTCATCTATTACATTTTCTGGAAGTGAATCATATCATCTTTGTTCTATTGCACAGGACTCAAAAAAGGCCACATGTAATTACAAAGAAAGGTAGAAAATGTAGTCCGGTAGTGGGCTACAACTAAGAGGAGATGGGCTTGGTGAATCAGTCCATCTCTAACACACCAACATTACACTGAGATGCTACTGCTAAGATCCAGAGTAACAGCTCATACAAGGAATGTTCCTTCTCTTCTGATGGACATACGTCAGTGTTCTGCAGATAACAGATTGATTTTCTCTTTGGTTTTACATTGCATAAAATCCATAACTATAGGAAGATCACTAGAAGCAACACATAGTCTTGTATCTTCAGCAGTCAGTGATTCAAGTCCTAGTCTGCAGAAATAGATTTGATTTGGTTTGGATTTATAAAAGGGAGCCGAGAGTAAACAGTATCTTTTAGAAAATACCCAGTCATTATATAAAAACCCTCATGTTTTTACATAAAATTTATTACTGGCTCCAATGTTATTACAGATACTTGTACAGTAATATATATAATTCTAAATAAAATATTATCAGAAAAATGTAGTCCATCATTTCAAGAAGATGGTTTCCAGCTAAATACATAAGAATCAAGTTACATACTTTGTGAAAACATTCATACCAGGACTACTTCTGATGATTAAACTTAATTTGAAAACATCCAGGATGGCCTAGATGGGTCTAGGTTGGAGATCATGTTCAAGAAGACAGCATTGGCCCTGTCTGGCCGATGGGACCCTGGAGATTCTTGGGCTGTGAGAGGTTTTGCCTGATATTTCTTCCTGGAGCCAGTCAAGTGACCTTCTTTCTACTTCTATCTAGTTGAATGTCTGAATGGTTTTTTATTATACTCTTATCTATTACCTAAGTCTGTGAGTCCTCTGATAGCTAAGTAATTAAAGCTAGCTTTTCTGTTTCCTGGGAAAGGATAAAAAGCTCTTTGTGATGTTGGCCTGTTTTCAAAAACTAAAACAAGCTTCTGAGGTTTGAGATTCTTTTTAAAAGAAAGTACAAAGTAAAGAGGTATTAGCAGTTAACTTACTAGAGCCAAACTCCCAAATCAGGGAAACTTTCCAGGGGCATGTTCTGGTAAAGCAAAGGGAAATGGCTGTGCTCATGTAGAGCCTGTAAAGTTTCTCAGCAATGCTAGACAAGGGCCACTGTGAGCCCGTAAGAAGTTAATGTTTAGTCACGGATGCACATAGCATTGCCTCTAGTCAGCTTCAGGGAAGTAAGAGGTAGGCTTCTGACCTGGGTCAGTGTTGTTCCTGATGAGGTTTTCAACATGGGCCATCCTGGAAGGAACCATGCCTGGAGTAAAAGATTTCAGCACATGTTTACAGAAGATAGTTGGGCGGAAGGAATCTTGGGCTTGTCTGTGGCCACTTTTGTGAGGGCAAAGCCATGTTTTCATTTCTATAACCAAGAAGTTAAGGGGTTACATATGCCATCAGCCTACATCAGAAGATCATTGGAAATTTTCTCATAAAGTGTAGAATGCTGTGCCTCAACATGAAGAGTCAGTCAGGGGCGATTCCTGAGATATGAGGTGCAAAATTGCTTTCAGAGCAGAAGGCATAGCTATTCCAGATCTGACCTTTCCACTTCTTGAAAAGTGTTAAAATTCCTTCCTTACACTGAGTACGTATGCTTCAAAGAAAACTGAGGAATACTTATTAGCCTTCAAGTGTCTGGAATGAGAGCGAGAATGGCACAAATGCTACAGAAGTAGCTCCCATAGAAAATTGTAGTGGTGCCCAGGCATGTGTTGACAAGCCCAGAGCACAGTCACAAATACCTGGATCTCATCCCCAAAGCCACAGTACTGTGGATCATTTTGATATGGCAATATATTATAAAATATAAACATGTAATAAATATCTAAAATATAAATAAATGTCTAATAAATATCTAAAATAAAATAAGTATCTAATAAATATCTAAAATATAAATATATAAAATCAAGGCTATATCAATAAAGGAGCTTAGCTAACTATTTTCAGACAGCTGTGAACAGAGAAGACCTGGGTTTGAGCCAGATCTTTAACCTGATCCTATGATCAGTTTTATTAATGACAGGTTACGACAAAAAAATGGCAAGTGAAAAATATAGTTTAGCTTCAAGAAGATGAGATTTCACAGAGGTAAGTGCAAAGCCCGACATTCAGAATCAAAATGTCAGCTTCCTGAGAGCCGTGTGAAGAAAGAGGCATTGTTTCACAATAGGATGCCGAATGCTTATCCATCCTGATACAGTAGGCTATAGGCTTGGTTTAAATCCGCAGTATGTTTTGCTTCTGTGAAAGCTAATGAGGACCAGGACAGTGCTAACAGGACCTCTTCTCTGTGCTGGGCAGAGCACACTGGAGGAAGAATGGCTGCTTAGTGCACTGCATTGAATTGCAGAATTTGACAAACTGGGAGCACACATGGACCCACTGAAGGACTCCAGGGATTTATGTCATTAGGAGAAGATTGGGAGTGAATGATTCTCCTCTCAAATCGGCAGTGTTTACTGTGGAAGAACATTTTTAGCCTTAGACAGGATGGCTCTAGACTTGAAGCTAATAAGGAAAAAATGGCAGCTGGGCACCTTACAGCCAAACACAGAGGAAGATTAACTAGCAATTCACCTAAAAATTAAATTTATTAACCTAGTAGTAGTAGTGAATTTTCAAATCCCTGGTTGTCCAAAAGAAATGAATAAGCAAACTGTACCAGGGAATTTAAGTATTATGTGCTAGATGATGTCTGATCTGACATTCTGTCTTCAATGCTGTAGGAAAGCATACAGTGTGCTTGGTAACCAGTTTGGGACATAAACAGCTGTGACTTGATTCCAACTTGCTGGACAATTCCTTGAATTGTGTTATATTAAATCGAACACTGAAGCTTTAGAAGGGAGATTAAATGGTTTTGGAGACTTGCTAGGATATTAGAGAGAAGCTGGGAGGCGAATTAGAAAGCAGGAGTGTGGATTTTGGTGTCAGCATTAATCCAATGGCTTAGTTGCGATGACTCAGTATCTGTAACCATAGATGAGTTTTCATTTTCATTTATTCTTGGAGACATTGAGTGACATGTTGTGCTTCCAACAGCCCCAGGGCAGAGAGAGAGAAAATAAATGATCAAAACTCTATAGCTCCGTGGTGCCGTGGTGTAGATTACCAAAGAGGAGTTCCTTCTGAGCTTCCAGCTCCTTTGTTGACCAGACCTCTGTATGAATACAAATAGTCATTAGGGAGGCAGCTGGCTGCTGGTGTGCATCACCGATAAAACACTCTGCACATCCCTGTCTCTTCTTCCTGGGAATTTTGCCAAAAGGGCCAAGCACAAGTGTTTAGATAGGCACGTAAGGTCTGCTATCTGCTTCTGTATGGCCCCGTGGGAAGTATTGATTCTTCTACATCTGTAACGTCGGGGATAAACATGAGGCTAACAGACTGGGATAAATAGACTATGCAGAGCCAGCCTTCTTGAGCTGTGTCTGATGACAGGGAAGCCAATGAGAGTAAAGAGGCAAGACCATTTACATTGTCAGATTGAAAGTTGTGGGGGATCCCTATCCTTTGAGGCTGCTGAGAGGAGCAAACATCAGAGAGAAGCAGATGTGGGAGATTGTTCTGATAATGTATCGACCCAGGAATCTCAGCCTGTTCCCCATTTCAGATTATCACCTCTAAGCACATGACCATATCTGTGTTCCTAACCTACATTTCTGGCTTTTGTGACCAAATTGCAATTTCATACCTTCATCTGAATATCACACAGGAAGCTCAAATTTGACATGTGCAAAGACAAGCACTTCCATTCCTCTGACATTACTCCTCTTTGCATTTTCTTTACAAGTGAACAGTAGCACAATCCATCCAACCATTCCAGAAAGAATCATTTATTCATTCACTCACTGATCTGAAAATATTTATTTTACTGCTCTCACTGTACTAGGCAATGTTCACTTGTTAATGCAATCATTAAAAAACAAAATCCTGTCCTGATGACAGTGCATTTTAGTGGAAGAGATTGACCACGAGAAGGATGAGAATAACAATAAAAGTCAAGTTAAATAGGTGGATAAACAATTTCAAGTGCTAATAAGACCCAAAAGTTGAATAAAATAGAAGAGGGGTATAATCAAAAGTTACCATAGCCAAGATGGTCTGCGATTGACATTTGAGTAAATAATCTGAAACTTTATTACAAGATTCTACATATGCAGAATTGTACAAAAATAACATGTAATATAGTAAATGTATAGTATATATAGTACATCATAAATATATACATATTAAATATATATGTGGGCACATAAATATATAGCTATGTACTATTTAGCATACATGTATGCATACATTAACATATATGCACACACACATTTGGAATTCTTGCCTACAACTGACATTCAAAGATACTATACAAAGGATATTGTGAGCTAATATATCCTGAACACAAATAAGATATAATAGAGTTTCTTATTAAGAATTCATGATCCAAATTAAAGGGAAGAAAAATGATTAAGTGACAGAAATTCAAGCTAGAAAGAGATGACTCTTCAGATGTTAAGGTGGCTCAGAGTAAGATGTGATTAATTCCATACACAATGAAAAGAAAAGATTTCAGAAAGGACACAGCTTTTGAAAGGTTGATGGGACTTGAACTTGAGGAAGCAGGAATGCTTTCCACAAGACAGAGCAATGACGAGTGAGGATACATATTCATGCCTATTGGAAATTCTGCAAGGCAACATGGCTTGATTTGATCAACAAAATATGAACAAGAAGAAATGTGCATTACTTCCTGGCAGAGTGAGCACAAAAATTACCTAAGTGCCTGGCCAGCCAGGGTGTTCATAGAAGTATAAATGAAGATGACACTGCTATCAACCTGGATCAGTAAGCATTTAAAAAAAGCAGAATCCTCCCAGCTTGGCAAGTTTTAACAAAATATATCACCCTTCAGTGTGCTTGTATAAACTGAGAATTTGGGCTACTTGTTACTATCCCATTCGTTCTCATTCAAATAGGTGGAATACGTGTCATTCAATCTGACAGAAACTTCAGATACAGGGTAGATGGTGCTGAGAGAGTAGTGTCTGTACATTGTTACCGAATAACAGTGGAAGAGGAGGAATTCTCTAATCAGATTTAAGACTCTTGATATAAAGTCTTTGTATCTACGAACAATAAGATGTTTACATCATAATTAATGAATGAAAGAGAACAGACAATATATATATTATATATAATATATTTTGACAATATATTATGTATGTATGTATGTATATAACCACCCCCACACACATATGCATATGGCTAGAAAGAATATAAAAATGGTAAAAAGTTAATTGGTAATGAAAAAGACCTAATGTAAAGAATGAGATGGTACCATTTGCCCCTTTACCTGGTAAAAATAAAACGATAGAACTCTTTCGTGTCTTAACTTTTAACTTAAGTCTCATGTCTTAAGTTTTAACTCATTACGTTTGAACTCATTAGGTTTCTGACATGGTGCATCTAAAGAGGGATAATTATTGAACGGATATTGATGAGTCCAGGTGACACTGGAGATTTGGAAGGAAAGCCAGGTTTTGAGGAGGAACTAGGGCAGCTTTAGAATCTGGTCATTATGACTGTTTCTCTTCTAGGATATTGCCAATAATGTGACTTGGCTACAAATAACACTGTCTTTATGAATCTTAGGTTAAAATAGCAACTTCAATACTAAATGGGCTACTTTGGGTTTGGTATACTATATTATACCAATTAGCTATGGTCAGGAAGGCAAGATTCCACAGTTTAAATATAACAGACTTCTGTTGAGGGTGGAGAAGCAGGTGCTTCCCAGAAAAGAAATTCTGGTCAGACAACTTGATATGTATTCTAAAGAAGTGATCAGAAATAAACCAAAGATCTCTGCATAAAATGTCCATCCCAACATTTTAGAGACACCCTAAGGTCCATGTAAAGGGAATATTTATGTAAATTCTGATAATTATTAAGTTAAAATTGTATTTTTGAAGAATGCAATGGTGTGAGAAAAGTATAATGACTATAATGTCAGGTAAAACAATTTTTTTAAATCTTAGGCAAGGATTTATTTTAGTAAAACAGGGTATTGAGAAGTGGAGAAAAAGGACATATTTCCTGCCCTTTGTGCAGGAAATGGAGTTAAAGACTCGGGCAAAATAATTTATTAGTAACAATTTTTAAATAGCATTGAAAAATCAAAAATACTGATTGAGGTATAATGTGAGTGGTAGTCAAGATGATGGAGAGTTATACACCTTTGTTTGATTTCTGTAAACTTCCTATGCTAGTCATGTATGGCTTCTATAACCAGAAATTTGCACTAAGAGGATATACTTAATACTGGCCATATTTTGTAGTGACTGAAATTATAGAGCCCATCATTCTATGTTTGTATTTTGGTCCTGTCACTTTTCAGCTGAACGGAATTGTTCTCTTGGATTGACCTCTTTCAGCCTAAGAGTCTTATATCTGGGGGGGGGGGGGAAGAAGAGAAATGATAATTCAAATAGCCCAGGGCTTTGTGAGCCTTAAGTGCATGTAAAACCCTTCGCCCACTGCCATGGCTCATGTCTGACGAAAAGCTGCTTTTGTTGTAACAACTGAGGAGCAAGAGAGAAGGGACAACTAATCCTGCCTGGCTCAGTAACAGGATGTGCTATTTTTCACTGGGTCTTCTTTTCCTGGTGTGTATTTCTTGAACTCTAGTATTATGAGGAATTGGATATTTTCAAAAGAACATGGGAGATTAAGTCAAATCCATTAGTATAAACATTCCCATAAGTCATGGATTATCTTCACCTTAAAAATGTACCTGGCAGCATCTGAGTTATACTTGCATTAGATGAGCATTCACGTGGGGCTAACTCATTGAGAGGATGATTCTATTAGAGTTCCCTGGGTCTTGAACATCTCCAATGGGACAAGTTAGACAAGCTTCAGTCAAGTGACATCGTGATGGCCAGCCTCTGGTGTGAGCAAGCCATTGAACCTTTCTTCCCCTTACTACAGGCATGGCCTAGAGACTGCAACACCAGGACTCCTAGGCTACTGCCATTCCTGTAACTAGCAGTGGCAAAATGTGTTAGCAGGAGATGGAGAGGTGACCATCCTCAGCCCTACTTCTGCCTTGTTTCCTTTCCTGCCTCTCCCTCCCTGGCTATATCTAGACATGCAAACAAGGTCTAGAATCTGAACCTTATTCACACTCTCTTCCTTTTTAATAGGTAAATTGTTCTCATCCATTTTCTATGCAAGCACCACTATCTTACCCTACTAAAAATAGTTTTGATCCTTACAGCACTTCAGATTTTTTTGTGGATAATGAAAGAGCAGAGCATATGGCTAATTAAGTTGCCCAAACCATGGGGAAAAAGATCATGCCTATCCTCCTGTATTTATTAAAAAGAAAGAAAATCTTAACAGAAAGCTTATATCTATGCTGCAATTAAAAAGCTTTTAACTGTCACGCTTTTCTGATTTTCTATTCCCATCTATCCTCCTTTTTGTGATCCTTCAAATATGTGTTCAGTGCGTTAAGTTCACTGGGTCATTCAACACAGGTCTAGGAGAGCAGATTTTCAGGGGCTTCTGCACCCCCCCATTCTAAAATTCTTCACACCTGTGGCAGCAGTC
Organism: Dipodomys ordii; assembly: GCF_000151885.1. NCBI lineage: Eukaryota > Metazoa > Chordata > Mammalia > Rodentia > Heteromyidae > Dipodomys > Dipodomys ordii. Next base: position 5,332,244 of record NW_012267327.1, read on the forward strand.
CTATAAATCATCTTGCCTGAACTATTATTTTGATGTGGATTGCACACTACACCCATTGCTTGGAGCCTTCCAGTTAGAATTAAAACCAGGTCTTCAAACACTAATTACTAAACTCCTATTTACTTCCTCTTTCTTCTTGGCTTACAATTAAGATGCATCTGAGCTATGCTCAGTTAGCTAGTTGATTTATATCTCCAGAATTTCAAACACTGTATATCTTGAAGTTTTTAGCCTAAGTAAGCCATCAAGACTTAGATTTAGAGCAATTGTAATATACCTTATGATAGCACCTCTCCACCTTGTCTCTAGACCTGCAATATGGTGGTTATAAGCTGAGTTCCACACTAGAAACACCTAGGTATGTTTCTGTTTTTAAATAAAAACACTTTCATTTAATCTCAGCTTATTAGTAGGGAAACCCTGGGGGTTGAGGCCAGGTATGGGCATTCATTTTTAAACTTATGATTATTTTAATGCCCAGCCACAATTGAGAACCACTTGTTTGTCTCCTTTTGTTCTATTTGGGGTTTGGATCCATTTTATCTGTGTAAGATTCTCTTATCTTTATCTTTCTTCTTGTGGTACCTTCTCTCAACTGGTAATCATATGAGACCAATTGCATGCTTTTTCTGTTTGTTGCTTGGTCTTTAGTTTTATAGTGGGTAATCTGATTCTTCTTGTTTCTCCTTCAAATGATCTTTTCTTCATCCTCTACTAAACTTAATTAGGTGGATGGTCCATGTAGCCTTTGATGAATTGATTTTCCTATGTTAAATAGACCTCTGTAGGAAAAAAATATTTAGACTTTTGGAAGAGGCATTGTTTAATGATCAAAAGAACATCTGTGGGGAGGGAAAAATGTCAGGGTAGCGTGCATGTCTAGCATGTACAAGGCACTGGGTTTGACCCCTAGCATCACAAGAGAACAAATAATGAAAGAAAAATCTTTGACACTATTGACCATCTTTGCTTTTCAAAATCTTGGTATCCTATCACTGTGGTCTCTGACCACCCCTTGGTTGATTTTTCCTGACTCCCATTTCTCTTCTAGTTTCAGTAATCAATCCATTTGTCTTCTCATTGCACACGCTGCTCCTTGGTGCTCACACCCACACTCTCTTGTCCATCTTCCCTTGCCTCTCACTCTTGCTCTAACTTCACAATTATTGATTAAAAACATCCCCATTCTTACCCTCCTTAGTTCTTCAAAATCAATATAAACTCATCCAATGCTCTTTCTTATGTCTCCACTAAAAAATGATTTCTGCCTATAGTAATGCATGGAGTTCTTATTTTATAAATTCATTTACTCAAATGATAAATATGTATTTAAAGGCCAGGCACAGTGGAAAGAAGATTTTTTCTTTCTTGCTATTGTTTCTAATGTATTTATAAGGTACCATGTGATTTCTTTTTGTTTCTTTGTATGTTCCTCCCCCACGGTATAACCCCTGTTTTCACTGTATTTGATGTCTGTCCCCTGAATCTTGTATATTCACTTCTCTAATTTGGGGAGGGGAAGGGAAAAAACAAAATGCTTAAACAGGATACAGGTTGACCCATTGTAACAATGAGATCTACAAAACACTGTGTTGAAAACTAACTTTACAACTTTGGTGGGGGGTAGAGAGGGGTAGTTGTGGAGGTGGGAGGGAAGGGATGGTAGGGGGAAAAACAAAGGAGGAGGCAACAATGCTCAATAGGAAATGTACTTATTACCTTGCTCTTGTAACTGTAACCCCTCTGTACAGTATTTTTACAATAAAAAAACGAACAAAAAACAATTATTCACCTTCCCTCCCCCTCCTTGAAAATAATTGTATATCTCTGCTTGTTGCTCTAGGATTTGTATAGCGTCTCCTGATACCTCCTTGTTTCATTGACTTGGGGCTTGGTTGACCCTGAGACACGTTGGACCAAAGGAATATGAGATATGAGGTAAACAAAGTAAAGAAAAGCTTTGCAAAGTATTGCTTTGGCCTCTGACTTGATTGAGAGAGCGGTATTCCCACAGAGGGTCTGACACTCAGCTGGGCTTCTGCAGTTAGAGGCCATGAACAACAGAGCTTCAGTCCACAGTACATCCCCAAGCATCTCTGTTTAGATAAAACCTGATTGAGAAATGTGTAATTATTGATAGCAAATGATGGTTTTGTATATCTCTCTGCCTCTGTCTCTGTCTCTGTCTCTGTCTCTCTCTCTCTCTCTCTCTGTGTATGTGTGTGTTAGTATTGGGGCTTGAATTCAGGGCCTCACACCCTTGCTAATGTTTTTCACTTAAGGTTGGCCTTCTACCATTTGAGCCATATCTCTACTTTCAGCTTTCTGCTGGTTCAGCATTTTTGGTTAAAGATAAAAGTCTCAGATTTATTTGGACAGGGTAGCTTCAAATCATGATCCTCTGCCTCAGATCTCAGCTTCCCAAGTAACTAAGATTACAGGTGTAATGCTTGGATATTATTACACCACCACAACCACCAATGCCTTTGTACAACTCCTTAATCATAATTCTTTTAAATGGGGAAAATAGAAACCCTGCTAATGTAGTGAGGTCAAGGATAGGGAGGTGGAAAAATGGGGAGAGGAAGGGTGGACAAATGCAGTCATGATATATATGAAAAGAGAAATAGGAAAATTGAGGAAATGAGTAGGGAAGGGGAAGACAAGTGAGAATTATGAAAGGGGTCACATTGATCAAGAAGTACTGTATTCATAAACTGACATGATAAATTGAAAACCTTTTGCACAACTACTTAAAGATAATTTAAATTATTGTTAAAGTTTTTTTAAGAAGAAGAAAAAGAAACTGCTACTGCAGCAATGATGAAGGAGATATTATCCTTTCCTCCAGGGCTCAGAGGTTAGCGAGGATCTGCAGTTCATTAGACACATCTCTCGAGTCATTTTATTTTTTTTTCTTTTGTACTGCACACCATATTCAAGCATAATCCAATGTACATTACACATTCAACATCTGCACTGTCGTCTTCTTCCCACTGTGTAATATTGTCTCACCCAATACTTGCACATCAACCTCTATGCATCTTCCTCAAAATGTTTTCTTTGTTGCGAAGATTTCCTGACAAGACATAGCTACATTACATATTGGTTGCAAGTAATCAAAAGCTCAACTTAAACTGGCTTAAACAATAGAGAAAATTTTTTTCCAATTAGTGTAAGTGAGACTGTTGACATAGAAATGGCTTCTGGCCAGGCATGTTTCACTAGTGTAAACAATGCCAAGATCTGATTTTCTTCCATATTTACTTTAAAAAGCTTCAGTGTCATATTTATTAAAAAAATAAATACTACATATTATAAAGTTCACTTGTTGAAAGAACATCACTCAAAGATGTTTAGTGTATTCAGAGTTGGATAACCATAACCACAATCAATTTTAGAATAATTTTTATCACCTCAAATATAAATAGTACTTACAGCTAATATCCTCCAGTATTTTTCTGACTGCTCCTCTAGAGCCCTAGGAAACCACTAATGCAATTTCTGTATCTCTCAATTTACCTATTCTGGATGTTTCCTTCAAATAGAATTACTGTATAGTAGGAGGTATTTGATGGCTAACTTCTTTGGTATATTTAAAAAATTCATCCTCGGTATAGCATCTATCAGTAATTCATTGCGTTTCATAGCTAACTAGCATTCTATCACATGCATACATTACCTTTTGTTTATTCATTTATTAGTCTATGGACTTTCAAGTTATTACACCTTTGACCATTATGAATAATACTGCTGTAAACATCTGTGTACCAAGTTTTGTGTGAACATGTGTTTTCAATTGTGTTGGAATGGAATTTCTGGGCCACATGGCAACTCTATGTTTACCTTTTTGAGGAATGCCAGATTGTTTTCCATAGTACCTTCACCATTTTACATTCTGATCAGCAGGCTGTGAGGGTCTCAACTCCTCTGCCTCCACTGTAACTGTTATTGTCTCTTATGTTGATTATTGTTATCCTAGTAGCCATGCAGTGGTATTTAATTGTGGTTTTGATTTGCCTTTTTCCCAATTAATATGATATAAACATGTTTTCAAGTTTTCATTCAAGCCATTTGTATATATTTTGTTTGTGAAAATAAGCCTAATCAGACTTTTTCTACATTTCAAAATGAATTGTCATTTTCTTATGGAATTGTGAGTTATTTATAGATTCTAACTAGTTCCCTTATCACTTGTAAGATTTAATAACTTGCACCGTATGTGTTGTCCTTTCATTTCTGTAAGTCTTTTGAAGTACCACAGTTTTAATTTTGATGACATGTAGCTCATCTCTTTTTCTGTCACTTACATTACTGGGGTAATATCTGAGAGTCTGATCGTGTCACAATGCCTTACCATTTTGCCTTTTACTCAGAGCTTTCTAGTTTCAGTTCCTTTATTAAGGTGTGGTACCCATTTTGAGTTATTTTTTTGCATTTTATATGAAGTAGGAATCCAACTTTATCCATTTGTATGGAACTACCCAGCTTTTTCATTTTCTTGAAAAGCATGTATTCTTTATCCATTGGAAGGTCTTAGCATCACATGGAAAGTATAGATCAATTTGGAAATCTAAATATCTGAAATTAGATGGTGATGATAGACAACCTTCCGCATATCCCTAATATATATATATATGTATATATATATCAAATATATAAACTTCATGATCTAATTAATTACATTTTACAAAAATGTTTTATCTATTTGTTGAGTTGTATTGATCATCCTGAACATCCACCCTCATCTATACAATTCTTGCTTTGAATACTGATATATTAGGAAGAATTCTTTTACAAGCCACTCCAGTAGTCTTGCCACACAATTATTCTTGCATCTTTCAAAGTTATATGTTCAAATAAGTATGTATTGACATAGATGTTACTGATAGAACCTGATTCTCTATCCACAAAGGAACTGGACAGAGAGTATTGCAGTAGAGAATTGGCTTAATCATGATTCCAAGTTCACTCTCCTGAAATTCTAGCCTTGTCAGTATTTCAGAGTCAGTCGCATCTGGCTTGAAGTTCCTAAACTCACAGAAGTAAAGAATATGAGCCCAGATTGCCATTATATTCACTTAGAATGAGATCAGCTGTTTAGAGGATTAGTCGTAACAGTGCATGGTTCACCTCTGGGAATATAAACCATATCCTAAGTAAAATAGCAAGAGGTAGAAATCTGCTTGGTGTGAGCAAATTTTCTTGGTCAGAGCAATGCTGTGATTCAGACCTTGGCTACAAAAGATGTTCAAGTCAAAAGCTATTTCACAGCAGGGCTGGACCAAACAACCAAACTCAAAGAGTGTTGATCTCTGTAGCTCTCTTTTATTTAGGAATCACTTTTATACTCAATAATTTTGCTTCCAGTAGAAGAGACACCCTACAGTTAAGCTGCCCCCCTCACCTTGCTTTTATGTGATGGTCCTGGGGCTTGAACTCAGGGTTTAGGGGCTGTCCCTGAGCTTCTTTGCCCAAGACTAGCATTCCAGCACTTGAGACAGAGTTCTACTTCTGGCTTTTGGGGAGGCAGGTTTTGTTTCCCAGGTAGGTTTCGAATTATGATCCTCTGATCTCAGCCTCCTGAGTAGCCAGGATTATATGCGTAAGCTACAGACACCCAGCCTAAGCTGCCTTTGTACAGATTTCGTTTCAAACTTCTGAGCATACTTTATAAGCTGGTTTTATTATTTAAGTCTTAGAAAGCAGCTTTTCAGTAACACTAACCAACATTTGATTATTTTTTAATCCAATGAGACAATAAATCCTGTAAGACAAACGTTGACTACCTGATCTTTCAGTTATAGCACCTAGCACATACTTGAATACTGTCAGCAATATAAAATGAATCATGAGGTATTTGTTAACTTCAAAATGCATCTATTAGCTGGCACTGGTGGCTCATGCCTGTAATCCTAGCTACTCACAAAGCTGAGATCTGAGGATTGCAGTTCATAGCCAGTGTAGGCAGCAAAGTCCATGAGACTCTTATGTCCAATTAACCAGCAGAAAACCGGAAGTGCTGCTGTGGCTCAAAGTGGTAGGGCACTACCCTTGAGCAAAAAAGCTCAGGGACAGTTCTAGCCCCATGAACAACAACAAAAAATGCATCCATTACTTATTTTCTCTTCCTTTTTGGTGTTGTACATAACAATAATAGAAATTTAAATCTGTCACTAAGGATAAAGTCATCATCTTAGTTACTTAGTCTGTGTATTGAATAAACTTATTCTGAGTGCATTGTTTTATATGCACTTACTCAAACAATGATAGGTGAGGATTAGCTATTACAAGGGCATTACATTCTATTTGAGTGGCTTTTAGGTATAGCTCTAGAATTTCTAGGTAGGTTTGTTAAGCCCCACACCAGAACTTCTAAATCAGCAGCCTGAATGAGGACTCATAATTTGTATGTCTGACAGCCTTGTTCTTGGGCTTTGCTGATGGTGATCCTGATTAGGGAACTTGGAGAAATACTACTTTCCAATACTTCCTTTCTCTTCTTCCTATCCTTCCACATTTGAATTGGAGCTCTATTGCCTAATGCCCTGAGCCCCTAACACTAGAAATAATAAAAGTAAAACTCTTCAGACCTCACCTGTGGCCCTTGAGCTGAAATCTGCATTGCAGCACGATCTCTCAAATGATTTCTGTACAACCATTAGAACTAAAGAGGACTGACTTAGAACACTGGGAGAGGTCACTTGCAGAACAGCCAAGAAAGGTATGAAGTAAAAGAAGATCTAATTTGAAATAACAAGAACCTTCAAATGTGGTAGAGTGTGCATCTTTAAGCAGAGAGAGAGTGAGAGAGAGAGAAAGAGAGAGAGAGAGAGAGAGAGGGAGGGAGGGAGGGAGAGAGAGAGAGAGCTGATAAAACAAAGGGATTAAGTCTAGCAGAGTCCCAGCAGAACACAAGATTATTCAAGGAGGAAAAGAAGAGACTTTAATGAATCTGCAAAGAGATGGGTGGATCTAGCTGGCCTGTTATGGATGGAGACACATTTAGCCTAAAAAGGTGTTACTACCCCTTAGGTCTAAGGGGCCACGAGGAAGAGAAGATAAATGCCACACCTCTTGTCTTTCTCATCCTTTACATACCTCGGGTACCATCCACTCCTTAAATTCACCCAGAACGTGGATGTCAAGAAACCTAGCTAATACTGTCTGTAGAAGTTACCACCATGACCTCATGCACAAAGAAGCATGCTCAATGACACAGAAGTCTCCCTTTCAGAAGACATGGGCTGTTCACTGGTCAGAATAAGGCAAGTTGGAAGGCATTTCATCACTCACTTTTTTTCACTCCAAATAAAATGATATAAGGGTAATATAGATAATATTGACATCAAATGTTTAAGAATTCTTCCTTTCAGCCTCAGAGCACTCTAATGATTACTATTGTAATTCCAGGGGAAGTAAATCAGCCAACACTCACAGAACTCCTACTGAAGACTTAGTGAAAACAGAAAACATATGAAGTCTGGATCAGTGATGTCTAAGAGGAAGGACAAAATCAATATGTGAAATAATAATAAATCATGACCAGTGAGGATGGAGTTCATCCCCTCAAGTTTACCCTGCACTATATAAAATATATAAAAGACACTCTAATATTGTTTTGTGATTTAAGAAATGAATCACTCACCCTTTAAAACCTATCCCATGTACAACCAGGTAGGCATCTCATAACTTATGTTCTGCCTTTGCTATTTAACCTAGTTGTGAGTGATCTCCCTATTCCCAACCTCTGGGTTAATCTTTTAGCTATTTAAAATCTCTTCTGTTTTAATTGCCTTGGGATTCCTTGACTAGTATCTAGCCCTGAACATCAGCTCATTTGGGGGTGGGAGCCCTTCCATCTCTTCTTCAGGTCCCACAGACAAGGGCACAGCAAACAGAAGTTGTGCCCTAAAGCAGAGGTTGGAGTTGGTCAAGTTGGAGGAAACATTTATGGTAGTTATGTCTGGCAAGGAATATGGTGCAAAGGAATGTAAGAATATCAGTTGTGTGCCAGGAAATGTTTGAGACTTCAGTGGGAAAACCATAGACAAGGGACCAGCCTCCTTCTTCAGTGAAATGATAGCAATCACTCTTCTGGTGTTTTAAGACCACCAATATAATGCAGGTCGTAGTAAAACCTCCTGCAGCAAGAACCATGATTTTACTGGACCAGATCTCGTTTGTCTTAAAGCACTTGTAACCCCTAATTTATGCCCCAAGGAAGATCAAGAATGAGAAAGTCCTCTATGTTTGATCCTAAAGCATCCTCTCAGTGTTCTGCTAAACACATCAGCCTTAATGTGTATTAACCTCATTTAGAAGAGATAAGCAAGCACTGAAATAGGTTGGGTTACAAGAGTAGACACACGTCACCAAATTATTATGCTTTCATAGTATAAAAAGTTCATGTGCTTTTCACTTTTCATTCTTTTTGTTCCTCCAAGCATCTTTAGAACCACCATCTCCCCCCAAGAACAGTCACTGATAACTTAGTAAGGTGTAACTTTACAATGGCATGCCATTAAAATGTCAATATACCAGGACCAAATAAATCCAGAATATGTGGCTCTTATGGAAGCCAGAAATCCATGCAATGATCCATGGATAGTTGACACAAGTGTTAATGTATCCATCAAAATGACTGAAGAGAACTCACAGGTTCATCCTACACACAGTTCATCAGAAGCCACATCTGCTCCTGTTCACCAAGATGTGCCTGGGCTGTGGCTTGATCAGCTGTCTCCAAATTTAAGGTCCTTTTGTTCTTTCCCAGTATAAATAGCAAGGCAGGGCTTTTTGACTCCACATGGAAACACTATCAAAAACTCAACAGGTGTTGACCTTTGCTGACCTCTGAGGGTCTTTCTCCCTTCACAGAGGGGACTGTCTGCTCTTCTCCAAAGTGACAGCCCATAACCTGACACCACAAGATGACAGCTGGCCTTCTATGTGACACATGCCACCAAGAAGGAAAGCTTGGGAAGCAACAGCCCAGAATACATGGCACCAGCCGCTGCACCTCAAATGCAAAAGAAAAAGGAAAACAGAACTGGTGAGAATCAAAGTTTCTCATAAATGCCATTAGTACAAATGTGAGAGGTTCAGAAATTATAAGCTGCCATCAGGAAAACTGAATTATTTTATAGATAAAGCTAATGTTGTGGGAACATAATAAGTAAAAATGCAAATTAACATTCTTCAAAAAGGAAAGAAAAAGGAAAAAAAAAGGCATCTTGTAGAAAAGTCTCCATGTAGTAATGCTGCATGACCCTTCATTTTTGTTCGTGTGAGAGGTGCTGGGCCTCACAATAGAGTTTCCAGATGATGTAAATAAAAAATAGAAGATGCTCATTGAATTTTCATTTGAGGTAAATAACTTTTGTATACATGTCTCATGTAATATATGAGACATACCATACTAAAAAAAGACACCAATACTCATTGCTCACTGCATACCATCCTCTGGGCCAGATGCTGAAGATATAGAAATGAATATACCATTACCCCAGGGTGCTATGCTGACTCTTAGAGAGGATATCTCTATATATACACATTTATGTACATATATATACATGTATATCAATATATGAAAATATATGATATACAATATACATATATGTGTATATATATGACAAAAATTTAAATTGTGAATTCTACCTTGTAGAAAACTTGGTTGAATTTCACAAAAAGAAGATGACAACAAAATGTCTTTTTTCTTTTATTTCTCTTTCTCTCCCCTTTCCTTCCTTCCTTCCTTCCTTCCTTCCTTCCTTCCTTCCCTCCTTCCTTCCTTCCTTCTTTCCATTCATTCTTTCATTCTCTCCTTCTTTCTTTATAGAGAAACTACAACAGTGACCAAAAATTTTGGTACTCTGCAAGAAGTATTTCACTATCATAAGATTTTGTCAGGATTGTTGGATTTCCCATATTGGTTTTTGGGAGTGCTTGCTTCATTCTGTAGAAAACAGTTTTATTTCTTGCATTCTAATAGCATTTATTGATAAGTATTAGAAAGCATAAATTATGTAGAACCTGGAACATTCTGAAATTATATTTAAAATATCCAGAAATAAGTTTGTGAATTATTTCTAGGAAAAGAAATCTATAGTATTTAAAAAAAAAACTTCTTACAGTATTCTGTGATTTCCCACAATTGAAAAGAATTCCTCAGAATATTCATCCAAAGTGATATAACTCATTATAATCACTTAATATATATTAAATATCAACTTCAAGAGATTTACCAGGCTTATGGAAAAATAATCTCATGTTTTGAAAGAAAAAAATAGAAATACCTGTGATCACAGTGTTGTATCTATTATACATTTATTCTTCAAAAGGGATAAATCAGTTTTTTTCTGTTGTAGTACTGGGGACTGATCATAAATTTTTTAGTCCATTAAAACTGATCTGTAAAAAAGAGAAAAAATTGATTTGCCACTCACCAGTGAGGATGTACCTTTATCCAAAGATGTGTAGAAAGATTTCACAACTGTTTCAAATTTTCTGTACTTATAAACAATGACTCGTGAAACCAAATGCTTCATATAATTTAGAGCCCTACTTCAGATCTACTCAAATCTACTCTTTCTCCTACTTTCAAAATTCTGTTTTTCATAATCTACTTCTGAAAAGAAAATACTTCAGTGATTGTGTTGTCATTACAATGACCTTATGAGGCATAGTGCTTTAAACTCTCCCTTTGCATGTATAGATGCAAACTATGTTGAGACTCAACAAACTTCAATTGTTTACTTAAAGCTGGGAAGCTAAAAAGGATGTTCAAATGTTGTTCATCAGAAAAATATGGAAGAAGGTAAATATGTCATGAATGAAGGGCTTCAAGGGGTCCAAGCTGAACAGAATCAAGTATTCCAGTGATGACTGCTCACAGGCCTTCTAACAAGCTCACTATTATTCCCACTTAATAGATATAATAATCTGATATTTGTAAACTTCTTATTTATATAAAAACATTATAAACGTATGTACTATGCAATATCTTCAGTGCATAGTACAAGAGGTAAGCAAGTGATTATTGTATTCTCTAGGCTTCAGGAGTTAACAAGGTGATCACCCTCTGCAGCCAAGTGAATGAAAGAGAAAATGATTTTATTCTGGCTGAATAATGTAGCTTATATTAAAAAAAAGCAAATAACATAAAAACCAAGCATTTATACAGTAGATTTTTAAAGTAATTTCACAACCGAGGTCCAGCAGTTTATCTCTGTGGCAGAGACAAGCATTCATGAAAGTTCCTTGTGTTTCTCAACATTTCCCAGCCTCCCTTAGAATTAACGTTGGGCTGTCTGCCTTGTGCTGGCAAATGCTTCTGAATCAATACATTTAAGAACGAAGTGCCACCACCACCCTTCCCTCTTATATTTAGGTAACTTTGGAGTTCCATAGTTAATAGCTATGAGCTGAAGAAAGGTTCATTTGCATCAGGCATTCTATGAATGAGAAGCCAATTTTTGGTGTGGTCATCCACCAACATTTAAAAGGATCTTGTAGCTCAATTTAAAAAAAAAAGAGTATATTTCTTATCAAGCATTGTTGCCTCCTCCTTTGCTTCTCCTTACCATCCCTTCCCAACTCCGCCCCCCCAGCCCCATCCCATCCTCCCTCCCCTTTCCCGCCCCTCCACCCCCTGGCCGCACCAAAGTTGTAAAGTTCATTTTTTGACATAATGTCTTGTACATCTCATTGTTGCAATGGGTCCACCTTCCCCTCCACAAATTCTACCAACATCAAATACAGTGAAAACAGGGGTTATGCCGTGGGGGAGGGACATACAAAGCAACAAAGAATTGTAACCTCTCTGTACAGTATTTTCACAATAAAAAAGGAAATAGTTTAATGTGCAGTAGTCATACTCAAAAAATATCAACTAGTGTTGGCCTGTTAAGATATGTTAATATAAACCTATTGTAGCCATGAGAAAGACTGTTTACTAGATTTGCAAAAAGAAATCTTCTGGCCAAAATACATTTGAAATTTAATAGAAAAATGTTTTGAGATGCTAGCAAACATAGAATTAGCTAGCACAGGCAAACCATGACAGGTCTCAGAGAAAAACAATGAGGCCTCTGAAGGTCTTTGGCTCTTCTTCCAGCCAATAGCATCACCATGGCAGTAAGGACAAGTAAGGCTAAAAGGCTATTACAAGCAAGTCAGCCAGACCAGCTTATTCCAGTTTATGAGAGATAGATGCCCTATCTCCAATGATCCCTACTCCAGGTGCAGAATTGTGAGAAATACACAAAAACAAACAAACAAACAAAACCAAGCAGCATCAGTATCACCTTGAAGCTTGTTAGAAATTTAGGACTGTTTTCTCTACAGTAGAGACACTAACCTATATTGAAGCAAGACTCTTGAGTGGTGGACATTCATATTTTAGTTCAAAAGTTCTATTACAAAGCATACAGTATTAGCAACTGTGATAATTTGGAGTACTAGTGTTGAATATTATAGAGAGAATTCCAAACCTAATTTACCATGAACTTCAGTAGGTTGGACTTTGTTTGAGTTCAGACATCTGGCAGCTACTAGATTAATGTAAGAATCACTATAAAAACACCTGGAGATTCTGACAATCATCTAAGTTCAAAACTATCAGTTCTCATTGGGAATAGAAATTAGCACACAATTGCCTACACATTTGCTATTTTTAGCCTACTAATGAAGTATATAAATCTTCAAACTTCAGTGAACAGATTCTATGAGGCATCCTAAGTACTTGTATAGCGAGTTGATGGAATGAACAGTTTTTGTCATGTGTTCTTTGGTTTGAAGATGTAAAAGTACTCCCCACTTTTTTGGGGCTCCGCAGAGAAGCAGAGCCAGGGCGGTGAGTAGAACTTGCCTTGATTTAACTGCATATTTAAACTAACTGACTTGGTTTGGCCCTTTCCAGACTAAACATGCCTGTGAGTTTTTAAAGACCAGCAAGCAGCTGTCTTCATTTAGCAGTTTCCTTATCAGGGAGAGACAGCTCCATTTCCCTTTGTGGACAGACATCAAAAATACTGGCTCTTCTATATTTCTGCTTTTCTTCCTTGCAGGTCAAAACCACATTGAAAAAAGATGTGGTGTAATCCAGTAAGCTCACCACCAAAAAGCAGGTGAGAGCCTGCCTGCTTTGGGAAATAACCAGAGTTACTCTTTTAAAGTTTCTCACTAGGTGGTTTTTCCTTTGCAAGTAATCTACTAAAAAAAAAAAAAAAAAAAGGCTCCTGTCCCCTTGAACTAGATCAGTAGCTTTCTGTTCCTTTTGGATCCCCTCTTGGCTCTCAGACATTTGTTTCTGAAAGCTCTTTAAGCATGTATCCCAACCAGTACATCTTTCAATATGATGTTGCATAGTTATTTCCCCATAATAGCAGCAATTTTAATTTTTAAAATTTTTTTAAAAAAATCCAAGATGGCTTAAACCGCAGAGAAAGAATTTGCCAGATTCCAAGGAGGCACCTAGCTATGTTTAAAACAGAGTATTTACAACTAGGTCCTATGATCCAGCATCTACTGAATAAATGACAATGATTTCAAGCTCTTGGGAACAAGAAATATGACAGGAAAGAAAAGTCATCAGGGGCAGTAAGAGTCTGGAAATCAGGATGGAAAAAGGATTATAGAATGGAGTGTGGGAACTGAACAAATCCTTGAAAAGAGAGATTGAAGAAGGTCTGTTGAAAATAAGGATAATAGTTGTTTCTCGTGGTGTGTGCAGCAAATCCTTCACCAGTAAAGCAACATAAAATAAAATAAAACAAAACACCTAACTCTCATGATTTCCTTCTCCGTGTGCAGTGTCCCTATCACAGTGGATATACAGAAAACAAAATGATAAGTGAAAATGACAAATACTTAAAGATAATGGAAAATACAATTTTTAAAAGCTAAGTGAGAAATATATTTCAATTCAAATATGTAGCTACTAATTGTTATATTTCTATGTGGGATAGTCGCATTGTTAAGAGTTTCATGTGTGACTACCTTGAATAATTATTTTTCTTACACAAGATAATGAAACTGGTTGAATGTGTGCAATATTTAATGTGACAGAGTGACAGGCTCAATATTTTTAATGTTTCCACGAAGTGTGGTTCTTTGTAAAACATTCTCTCTTGCATACTTACATACGCACACTCAAACCTGTCCACACATCACTTCACCATTCAAAGTTGGAACTCTACTCTTGGGTCATCCTAACCCAAGGCTCTTCTCTTTATAAAAATGTCTTTCTCTCTTCCTTGCTCTCCAGCCTGTATGTTCTCTTTTTATCCTGGGCTCCTCCCTGGAGGCAATATTCTTGCCTTTACTGAGGATGTTTAAAGGCTAAGCAGGGCTGCCACCTAGTGCTTCTACTCCTGCAGATTTTGGGAACACTCATTCCTTTCTCAGGAGAAAATACATGTATGTCCTTCCTCCAGGAGTAGCACAAAGTTCCTGGCAGCTTCATATGGTGTGGAGAGTGAGTCCTACGAGCCATCAAAGCAGGTGCAAATAGTTGTTCTCACTCAGAAGGAACCCTAGATTAGGATCTGGGTGTCACTGAGCTTGGATGCCACTTGTATACTACTCAATTGTGTCCCTAGAAAAACGTGATTCTTAAAAGGAATCATAAGACTTTCATAAGGGATGGATTTAAAAAGAGATCCAAGATGAAAAACATATTACTGACTGGCCTTATGTCTTTAGCTAACATGAGTTCCTGGAGTCTAGGTGACTGGTTCTGTAAAAGGGAAGAAGGAAGAAAGAAAAATGATACAGTGGAAACAATTTATTTTATTTTTTATTGTGAAAATACTGTACAGGGGTTACAATTACATGGGCAAGTTAATGAGTACATTTCTTATCAAGCATTGTAGCCTCCTCCTTTGTTTCCCCTTCCCATCCTTTCCCATCCTTCCCCTATCCCCCCACCCAATCCTCCCTGCCCCCCCCCCACCGAAGTTGTAAAATTCATTTTCAACATAATGACTTATACATCTCATTGTTGCAATGGGTCCACCTGTATCCCCATTTAAACGATTTGTTTTTCCTTTCCCCTCCACAAATTATACCGATATCAAATACAGTGAAAGCAGGGGTTATACTGTGGGGGAGGGACACACAAAGCAACAAAGAAATCATCTTATAAATGTGTTAGAAACAATCACATGAAAGAAAAAAATTTAAATACATATCTTAGGGTTCATTTCCTTAACATCACCTTATCTGACCTTTTCTGCTTGAATCAGACATATACTAGATATTGCAAATAAGGGAAACCATG
>NW_012267327.1:5348750-5369783 GCF_000151885.1 Dipodomys ordii
TTTTAGCTCCCTTATTGAAAATTAGATGGCTATAGGTCTGTAGGTTCATTTCTGGGTTTTCAATTCTTTTCCATTGGTTCTGAGGTCTGTTCTTGTGCCAGTACCAAGCTGTTTTGATTACTATGGCTTTATAGTAGAGTTTGAAATTTGGTATTGATATTCCTCCAGCACTGTTCTTTCTGTTGAGGATCGTTTTTGCTATTCGGGGTCTTTCATTGTTAAATATGAATTTTTGGATTGCCTCTTCTATTTCCTTGAAGAATGAGGTTGGAATTTTGATAGGTATCACGTTGAATTTGTAGATAGCCTTGGGAAGTATTGCCATTTTCACGATGTTAATCTTAGAGTGGAAACAATTTTTAAAACATGGCAAAGTCTGTGTGTGTGTGTGTGTGTGTGTGTGTGTGTGTGTGTGTGTGTGTGTACAGAAGATGCTGTCATAGTAGGCTTTGCATGGGAAGGATTTAGCTGAAACTGGAAGCATGCTCAATATGTCCTGATGACTCAACGAACTTCTTGTTTGCACAAATAGAATGACTGCTGTTGAATGTCTGTGTGCCTTCTGGGAGTATAACATTTGGGTATCTGTTTAATAGAAGGAACTTAAGTGTCTAAAGATTTTGAGCAGTGAATTTCTAGTGAGCTTTCCCAATCAGGAAGCTTGTGCATTGTCAGAATGTCTTGCTGAGTTGGCTAAGGGAAGCTTGCCTTTGGATTCCTCTAGACTTACCTTGATGTAAAGTCATTCATCCCTTGGCTGAATGTTCTTTTTTGGGCTATCTACCTATCTTTTCCCTATAATAAGTCTGATTGTGCTCTTAGGCAACCACAAAATATCACCTTTCTGTTATCATTTAATAACTGCATTGTTTTTAACTGCATGTTGATTATATGGACTACACAAGAGAAATTGTAATTCATTTTTCTCTATATGGTGAATTCTCACTTTGTTGAAAAATGAGATTGAAAGGATAAACTTTAGAAATGTTTGAAGAACAAGCATGGTAGCTCACACATATAGTCCCAGATACTCTAGAGGTAGAGATAGGGAGAAATGTGGTTCAAGGCCAGACTGAGCAAAAAATGTTACCTAGATCCCCCATCTCTACAAATAAGCTACAATATTGTGATATATTGCTATAATACTATACCAGAGGAATAGATGGAAGGATTGTGGTCTGAGGCTGTCCTGGGCTCAAAGTATGAGACTGTATCTGAAAAAAATAACTAATGCTCCAGTACAGTGCCTTCCTAGTAAACTCATGACAGGTGGCCCTGAGTTCAAGCCTTAGTATCATAAAAAATTATTGGAATGTGAGATCAATGAGGAAAGTTATAATTGCTAGGATTGGAGTGCCACGTGAGAAACTGCTTGGAGCAGTGAGAAACGTGATGCTGCTTATCTATACCATTGTACTTGACTTTTCTTTCTTTTTTTTTTTTTGTCCAGTCATGGGGCCTGGACTCTGGGCCTGGGCGCTGTCTCTCAGCTCTTCAGCTCAAGGCTAGCACTCTACCACTTGAGCCACAGCACCACTTCTGGCTTTTTTTGTTTATGTGGTGCTGAGGAATCGAACCCAGAACTTCATGCATGCAAGGTAAACGCTCTACCACTGAGCCACCTTCCCAGCCCCTGTACTTGACTTTTCTGAGTTTTGTCTTTTAAAAGTTCTGCAAACATGGAGTGATAATGCCCAATTTTGAATGCAGTTTTCAGAACGAACTTAATATCATGTAATGTAATATACATAGCATACTTAATACACTTACACCCTAGGTGCTCAATCAATGGTGTTAGAAAATGTCTTAAGTGAGTACTGTAGAATGAATAGTTCAACCTACTGTTGAGACACTTTGGAGCCAATCTGAAAAGCAGAGACTTACAGCAGCCTGAGCCTTCTAAGTTCCATTGCATCTCCAGCAACCCCAAGAGGTGCCCATTTTAAGGCCATGGTATCCAACCCAAGCCTGTACCTCAGAGACTGGCCTGAAACCCTGTCAGTGTCTACTCACAATCTCTACCTCAAGATTTCAAAATCTTGAAGTTACCCATGTGTTGGAGGGAGCAAGAGATGAGAGGGTTTCCTTAAGTCCTTCCGTCTGAACGTTTATCAGTCAGTTGCTGAGGCAGAAGGGAGGGATTGAAGTGCAAAGCAAGGTTGTCATCTCTCTGCTGTGTCACCATCCTCATGTCCTTAAAAGACATGCTTTCTCTTACCCTCAATATGCTGCTCTGTACAATAGATTAGTTTAAAAAAATCTATTCTCCTCCCCTTCATTCAACATATGTCCGAAAATGCACCTCAGATAATACTTGTGCAAAAGCACAAGTCCTTTGCAGAAGTACATTACTGAAGACTTCTAAAAGATTGCTCTGTTATTTCTCTGCAATGGTCACATAGGCCATTGCTCATGGTTGTTTGAGTGTTAGTACAATGAAAAGAGTAGAGCCTGAGACTTACTGACAAAGGGGATCTCCAGCTATGCATTCACTCAAATTTATATATTATTTAGGTTTTATAAACCCTGACAAATATTAGATCTCCTTTCTAACTTGAGTTATAGTTATAGACAATGCTCTGTTATTTAATTGCAATAACTGATATTATTCCCACATTTTTTTGCACAGTGATGCAGCACAATAGCATGGGATTGATTTATTGCTCTGTTGTGAAAACGTGTTTTTCATTGATTTTCTTTCCCCCTCAGCACTCTTCACAAATTGATTGATTTGATTGTTTGAGTTTTGACTCCATAGCTGGAGATAGATTGGACTAATTATTTCAGCCTGCTGTTTAATCATTCTGCCGCACAATTACTGTAGCTATTGTGCACTGCACTAGCACTTTATTAGCTGTAGTAATTGTAGCTGATTTGAATAATCTAGTGGCACTGGGGTTGATAACATAGTCATTATTCAGGAACACTTTCATGGGGCCTGTAGGCTCCTGAAGAGGTAAGAAGCTCAGAACTTTTTTTTTTTCTGTTTGTTGACCTTTTAAAGAAGTACTAAACATTCTACCTTCCAGTCAACCACAACCATGAACACCCAAGCTCTGATGGAATGAACATTCCAGAGCTGAGCAGTAGCAGAAGCCTGTAAGGGGGTAATCATTTATCTTCCTTGGTGCTATTAGCACCAAGCCTTGAGAGAGAGGACATACTACTGTTCTTTTTAATTCATGAGTGGGGGGGGGGCACGGCAGGGAAGAGAGGGTTTGGTTCTGGGGCTTGTACTCAGGCCTCTTGCTCTGCTTTAGCTTTTGTGCTCAAGGCTGACACTCTCCCATTTGAGCCACACCTCCCCTTCCAGCTTCATTTGGTTAATTAGAAATAAGAGTCTCATGAATTTTTCTGCTCTGTCTGGTTTCAAACTCAATCCTCATATCTCAGCTTCCTGAGTAGCTAGGATGACAAGTATGACCCACCAGCACTCAGCTTAAGTTTGCTTCTTGAAAAGCCATTAAGCTCTTTCCCCAAGATTCCTTGAAGTTTCTCTAAAATAAGCATAAGCAAGGCAGAGTACTCTTCAGAAGTCAAATACAAGGGGTTTGCAGAGTGAGTTGAAGCATCCTTTTTCTACTATCACCTGCCTTGTTATGGCAAACTGACTGAATATTCCTACTATGTTAATGTTTGCACTAAACTTGCCTTCCATCTCCTCCAAAAGAACGTGGGATAAGACCCCAGGACAAGTGCCCGATCTGCTTTGGATTGCTCTACTTGTAATTGGAAACTCAAGGTAATAATTATGTACTAAATTATCTATGTAATATTTTGTTTTTACAGAACCGGGAGAGCCACACTTGTTTGCGAATATGTTCAAGATTCTCATAAAAGAGCATTGTTTTAGTGTTATGTTGTATTAACAAGAGTCTGCTAGATCAGTGTTGCCTAGATTGGAAACAAAACACTTTGGAAGCTAATTCTGATTTCCTCCTTTGATATCTACTTTAATCACAATCACAGTTTTCACTAAATCAGTTGAGAAGAAAAGAGTTTTTACAAATTTTCTGTTTAATAACCCATAATTCTGCCATCTCCTTGTCTCTCTGTCTTGCATGCACATGTGCATAAGCACACACACACACACACACACACGCACACACACACAAACATACACACACACAAACACCACCACCACCACCACCATTTACTTCATTAGTTATTCCTATCTCCTCAGAATTGATAGCATCAACTTTGGAGTTTTTACTTTGGGTAAATGACATTTTGCATATCACAAGGGTGTAAACTATCCATACTTGCTCTGAGATTGAAAACTGTAATGTTTTCCTCCCACTTCTGTTGATTTTAACTGACACTGAGCTTTAGAAAGAAATATTGGAAGGAGTGACACTGATCAAGCTGTACTGTATTCATAAACTGCTTTCCTAAATGATACCTCCTTTGTACAACTACTTAAAGATCATTTTAAAAATTTCCTCTTCTTAGGGGTATTCATGGGATATTAAAGAATTTATTTCCCTGCTTCTTTCACTTAATATCTTAACATAATATCTTAATAATCCTCTCTTTAAATCAATCTAACTTATGCTCTACCACTGTTAGTTCAGTCAACCCTTTCTAACATTGATAATAACCTCTACCATTTTGAAGGGCTATTTTCATTACTTTGTCTTCTTTTAACCTCCATGAAGCATTGAACAGAAGACTATTCTCTTTTCTGAAGTGTTCTCTTCTGTAAACCTCCATGGTACTGTGGGGTGTGATTCCAATAACTACCTAGGCTTTATTACAAACCTTTGACTACTTTCCCCTTCAATGCTGGCCATCAGACTCAGTTTTTGGATTACTCTTCTGTTCTTACTTTACTCTTCAATTCTTCATTGATGCTATATCTTTTTAGAACAATATCAATCCCATTTCCTCTAGTTTGTAATTTTGTATAGAAATAGTAATGATTAAGGTTTCTCCTACCATCCCCATGACACTACAGGCTTAGGAGAACAGATTCATTTTTTTGTAACTCTTCCTGAGATGATTCTTGGCTTAGTGCAAACACACAAGACACACAGGCACAGACACACACACACACACACACACACACACACACACACACACACAGATACATACACTAGAGCTTGGTTTAATGAATGAATGAGCTAAATACTGGTGGAAGAGAGACACTCTAAGGCATCTCGATTGATCAGGTCTGCATGGGTATCTCATGGAAAATAGATGACAGTGTTTGTGGAATAATGCTGTTGTTGTGGAGTGAGTCTGAAATGGCAAGGATGGTTTTGTTTCCTCTTCTTTCTGTCATACTCCCTCTATTTGCTTATGAATTGCCTTCCACCATGACTTACACAGCAACAAGGCTCTTCCAAGATACCAGTAAGTTGACCTTGAACTTCCCAGCCTGCACAACTGTGAAAACTAAACTTTTTTTAAACTAAATTATTCAGGGTCCAGATGAAGATGGTGGAGGAGAAGCTGGAGGCTAAACAAGCTCTCACATAGAAATCAGTTTCAGTGTTCCAGCGAACAGTCCTAGACTAGAGAATCACACCAAGTGTGCCATCACAGTACAGAGAGTTTGTCCAGAGAGGAAAAATCCAGGCAGATTGGTCAAAGAGACAAATCAGAGGACTTGCTGGTGTCCACGAACGTGGTGGTGGCTAGCCCTAGCTGCCATATCAACAGAGAGAGCACAGGACATAGGTGCCAGGTGCAGTATGTGAGTGGATTCTACTCACCACCAGCAAGAACTGACAAAGAGCAGAAACCTTCATCCTTGGAAACATCACTACAGAAACAACCAAGATTCAGAACATTATGAAGGAATACTTCTCAAACCTTTATGCTAATAAGTTTGAGAATCTGGAAGAAACGGATGATTTCCTAGCAAATATAGTCATGTTGAAACTAAACCAAGATGAGTTAAGCCAACTTATCAGACCCATTCGAAATAGAAACAGCAATAAGAGACCTCCAATTTGAGAAGAGCCCAGGACCAGATGGATTTATATCAGAATTCTACAAGACCTTCAAAGCAGAACTCACACCAATACTCCTCCAACTCTTCAATGAATTTGAAAGACAAAGTTCACTCCCGAACACATTCTATGAATCCATCATAACCCTGATCCCAAAACCAGGCAGGGACTCATCAAAGAAAGAGAACTATAGTCCAATTTCTTTGATGAATATTGATGTAAAACTTCTCAACAAAATTTTGGCCAATTGACTTCAACAATTCATCCAAAAAATCAAACACCACGATCAAACAGGATTCATTTCAGGGATGCAAACCTGGTTCAATATACACAAATCAATTAATATAACTCATCACATCAACAAGAGCAAGGATAAGAACCACATGGTTATCTCAATAGATGCAGAAAAAGCATTTGACAAGATCCAACACCTCTTTATGATGAAGACTCTGGAAAAATTAGAAATCCATGGAACATTCCTTAATACAATAAAGGCTGTATATGACAAACCTGCAGCCAGCATTATATTTAATGGTGAAAATCTAAAGCCATTTCCTCTAAACTCAGAAATGAGACAAGGATGTCCACTCTCTCTACTTCTCTTCAATCTAGTACTAGAATGCCTAGCTACAGCAATAAGACAAGATGCCAACATAAAGGGGATCTAAATAGGGAAAGATGAAGTAAAACTCTCCCTCTTTGCAGTTGACATGATCTTGTATTTAAAGAATCCCATGGGGGCTGAGGGTTTAGCCCAGCGAAAGGGCGCCCGCCCGGCACGCGCAAGGCCCTGGAAAAAAAAAAAGAATCCCATGGACTCCACTCCCAAATTACTCAAATTTGGCAAAGTAGCAGGGTATAAAATTAACCTTCAAAAATCAATGGCTTTTAAAAGTGTGGCTGAAATTAGGAAAGCAACTCCTTTTGTAATATCCCCACAAAAAATAAAATACCTAAGAATTAACTAAAGAAGTGAAGGACCTCTATGATGAAAACTTCAAAAACCTAAAGAAGGAAATCAAAGCAGAACTTACAAAGTGGAAAAACCTCCCATGCTCCTGGATTAGAAGGATCAACATCATGAAAATGGCAATACTTCCCAAGGTTATCTACAAATTCAATGTGATACCTATCAAAATTCCAACCTCATTCTTCAAGGAAACAGAAGAGGCAATCCAAAAATTCATATGGAATAATTAAAGACCCCGAATAGCAAAAACGATCCTTAACAGAAAGAACAGTGTTGGAGGAATATCAATACCAAATTTCAAACTCTACTACAAAGCCATAGTAATCAAAACAGCTTGGTACTGGCACAAGAAGAGACCCCATGACCAATGGAATAGAATTGAAAACCCAGAAATGAACCCACAAACCTATAGCTACCTTATCTTTGATAAGGGAGCTAAAAAAATAGAATGGAAGAAAGATGGTCTCTTCAGTAAATGGTGCTAAAAAAATTGGCTAATCACCTGTTGAAAACTAAAGCTAAATCCTATATATCACCATGCACCAGAATCAACTCCAACAGGATCAAAGACTCAGAATCAAAGCAGACACCCTTAAAACATTTCAGGAAGGAATAGGAGAAACTCTAAGTCTCCTTGGCACAGGAAGAAATTTTCTTAATAGAGGCCCAGAAACACAACAAATCAAAGAAAGGTTGGACAAATGGGATTTCATGAAGTTGCAGAGCTTCTGCATGGCAAAGGACATAGCTAGCAAGATCAATAGAAAGCCCACGGATTGGGAGAAGATCTTCACTAGCCATACAATGGATAAGGGTTTCATATTGAAAATATACCTGGAACTCAAAAGAATTAACTCCCCTAACAACAAATCTTCAAAGAAACAACTGCCCAATAAATAAGTGGGCTAAAGACTTAAAGAGACTTCTCTGAAGAGGAAATAAGAATGACCAATAGACATATGAAGAAATGCTCAACTTCTCTGGCCATAAAAGAAATGCAAATCAAAACACCATTGAGATTCCACCTCACCCCAGTTAGAATGCCTATAATCAAGCACTCTAATAACAACAGATGCTGGAGGGCATGTGGACAGAAGGGAACCTTACTGCATTGTTGGTGGGAGTGTAAACTTGTTCAAGACAAATTCTTCTGCTATTAATCTTGAGATTCACAAACTGGGCTCAATGGTTCTAGTATATAGTATATAAGAATCTAAATTACTATGTAGTTTGGGTAAAATAGATTTGAATAAATTTCAACAGAAATCCTCAAATATACTCATACAGAAATATCTCCTAATTTCTTCAAGAAAGGATAGTAGTCAATGAATACAGATCTGAATAATGACTTTCTTTTTCCCTTATATCCAGCATTCAAGAATGAAACAGTCTTAAATCTTCTAGTTCATCTCCTTGGCATGAAAATTACAAATTGAGTGGTGAATGCCCCTCTGTGTGGCGATCTTATTTGGAAGTAGAGCATTTGCAGATATTATCAAGTTAAGATGCATCAACTGCAATACACTCTAACCCAAAATGACTGATGTCCTTTAAATGTCACGTGAAAACAGAAACACCAGGTGAACATTATGTAGTAACAGAGCAAGAATATCTAAAAACCAAAGAATACGAAGTGATGGTCACCACCAAAACCAGGAAGAAGACAGAAGTTCTTAGAAAGCATGTCCCTACTCTTACCTTTTGCATTTCTAGCTTCCAGAACTGTGGGAGAAATAAATTTCTGTCCTTCTAAGCCACTCTGTTTATGTCATTTAGTTATAGTAATCCTAGGAAACTAATATGACACATGAAGGAAAGATAATCATTTAATAAATCACCAGAATATTGAGATAAGGGGCTATTAAAACAATCTCAAATAATCAAACATTTAAATTTTCTAGTTCTTGAGAAAAGTCAATACAAGGGTCTTAAGGTGTTATTGAACTCCTATTATCCAGAAAAACACCCCAAAAGAAGTAGGCTTGTATTTATATGATCTAGAATAAGGCTTTGATTCATAAAATGATTATACTCATGCATTTTTTACTAGTATCTACAGCTTCTATACAAGGAAGCTTTTATCTTAAAGCCTGCCATCGAAAACTTCTGTGATTTTCTTCTTTATGCAATATATTAACTTCTTTGTTGGATTTGTTCAGTTTCACATGAGAAAGATTTTAAATTTTCTATATAATGTCAAATTCAATTCCTACATTAAAAAAGTTAGCTGGGCACAAGTGGCTCACACCTATAATCCTAGGAATTCAAAAGTCTGGGATTTAAGGATGGTGATTAGAAGTTAGCCACAACAGATATGGAGCAAGTAGTAGAGCACCAGTTGTGAACAAAAAGCCAAGTGAGAGGTCAAGGGCTTGAATTCAAGTCCCAGTATGGGAAATTAATTACTTAAATAAAAATTTAAAAGTTACATATACTTGCAACCTAAGATAGTGCATGAGTAGCCATTCTCATTCTAAGAGGAAGGAATAGAGTAACAGTAAGGAAGAATTGAACCAAAGACAGACTGAGATCCAAAAGGGTCCTAGTACAATAGGATAGTTTCTCATTTGTGTATGAATAAATTCTTGTATATCCCAGCCCTCTTTTCATAGATATTGTTCAAAATGTATATTTTTTAATTTTATAAGTCAGTACTTTATTTATACCCATTGGTCTCCTTACACACTGTATCATGTTTTGGCAAGGTCAGTACTTGTCTTAATGATTTCTAGGTCAACATATATTGACTTAATTACCATAAAATTAAAATTACCTGAAATTAATTAATTTAATTGAAATTAAAAAATTAAAATTTTTCTTTTGCCAAAAAATTAAAATGTTTTGTTAGAGTAGAAAAAACAATTATGAGTCCTACAAAGATCTCTATGGTATCTCAAAATTATATGCATTTTACAAAATTGTAGCAAACATCACATAATACTTCATTTGCCAAATATCTATGTTCATATATATCCATCAAAATATGTAAAAATTGTGTTTTAATGTTGTTTCAGGATAGAGAAAAGGAGATCTTTGAGTATTTCTCCTATCTGTAATAAGGTGGTAGATTTCATAATAGTGTCACTACTAATCACATCTGACTTTGGAAAACTATTATGATAGGCCAATTATTTTGAAGCAAGCATCCAATTTTGCAGAAACCCTAGTATTCCTTCTCAGGAGGCTTTGAGGTTGATACCTGCTCCAACAAGTAAATGATAGAAAAGTACACTAAGCAGAAAGCTGAAATCAAAATGCTAATATTTGAATGTAGAGCAATAGTTGATCAGTCCCTAGGTCTTTTGGTATCACAAAATAGTTGTATTTAAATGTAGCTTATTTAAAACAGAACCAAACAAAAGGTAAATCTAAGTCAGAAAGGGAAGCCATTTTAATTTGCCAAGCATTTACACACATATACTTATATGCTTAACTAGCATGTTGTTTCTCATTTTTCCAGAGCTAGTAGTATCCACACACTAATTCAAAACAGTAGTTCCTTCAAGACCGCAGTCAAACATAACATGCACCATAAGGCATTTTCCAAAGTTAAAATAGTTTCTCACCAGGGTTCTTATTGCTTCTTGCATTCGTCTTTCAACAATGCTGATTGCATTGTTTTCATTATACTGCCTGACATGGTATTTGTTGCTGACTGGGAAACAAGTCAACCTTATCCAGTGTGCTTTGAAGGCCATGTGTTTGGACGAGTGGCAGGGGCATCTACATCAAGAATCTCTTAACATTATCACTCACTAAATCAAATTATAGAATATATGAATATTTCAGAGCGTAAGATCTAAGCAAATGTCATCACATTCAGGAGAAGTGAAAATCTAAGGGCTCAGTCTACGAAAGACTAGAGGAGCAGAAGAGGAAATCAATTCATCCTTTACAAGCATGAAGAATATTATTTGTGGGATGACTATGATTACTTTTTCCATCCATTACATATCACAGTGTCTTAGCTGCTGCTTTCCAATGAGCCTTGACACTAGTTTACCCATGTCCCCTCTCTGTAATGTGGTCCCCCTCCAGGTCAAATTATGTGTTGCAAAGAGGCTCTCTTGCTCTTTATGGCAGCATTTGCATATTTATTTCATTTCCATAGAAACATCTCCACTGACTCAGAACCACTTCTGTCTTCTTAGGACCAAGATATTTATCTTTGAAACAGTGGGATGTGCATGACATAAGACAGACGGAAGCAGTTTTCCTGCTGTCCTCCACCTAGAAGACTCCTCTTTAAAGGAATTTATTATAATGGCCTGCCTTTAGGTTATTTATTTATATTTTGCTCCATGACTGCTTTTTCAGTAATGAGTTTAAATATAAGCAACATAAACCTATCTAGAAATAAAATTATGCACTAGCTTCACGACATAAGATAATTACAATATAATCAACCTGTCATTTCTGGAGATAGTAGGAGATGAAGTGTACCATAAACTGACATGGAAAGTGAGTGCACGAATTGTTCTTTTGACTATCTCCCACCATGGCTGGGAGTGCAAAGATTCTCCTGTCAGTATTCATAACTGGAAAACTTCTGAGAGTCACCACACATCTAGATTTTGAGAGCAACAGGACTAATACTCAGAGGACTGAAGGCTTAGAACTCAGATTGACTACAATAAAACCTACTTGGAGTGTGCCTGGGGTTTCAGAGTGTGAACTTTAATTTTTCATTTTTTAAAACTTCTCTTTCCCCTAGGCTATTATTTGACGCTTTAGTTTGCTAGGCAATTGACTCTCGGATTTTCTGACATGTTTGGCAGAATGTGGGCAGCAAGAGAAACTGAGATGTTAGGGAGAAAATAAAACCATCATTGAAGTTATTTTCTACCATTCTGAGCTCAGTTTTCTCCTGCAACAATGAATGGGTCAGTTGCTTTTTTCCTGGCTGGGAGTGTTGTTTTCTTTTCTCTTTCCTGAGTTCAAAATAGCTACAATGATAAAAGAACATGGGCTTCTTTCAAAGTTCAATTGGGCTGACCATCGAAAAGAGGGAATGGTAACTGGGACAGGAAGAGGACAAGGGCTGACCTGTCAGAAAAAGGCTCTATACTTATTGCCCTCTGTGATTGCTTCTGTCACAATGGAGAACAAATTACCTCAGAGCAATTCTACTAGTCTAGAAGTCTCAGGAGATCAGGTTTCTGTTGCCCCCTTTCCCTGGCACTACTGTTGCCAAAAGATTAGCGTTTACCTGTATGATGGTGCCATGGCCCCAGGCCCAAGCCTTGTTTTGGGAAGTACTAATGAAAGAATGGAAGAAATGTACATGAAGAATGTAATCAGTATATGTCAATCTTCTACTCAACTATAATTGAATTTCCAGAACTCATGGTCCTAACTACTAGTCTCTATCGTTAGCTTAGAGAGGCTATTTGGAATATATTATGATATTTGGTTTGGATCATGGCTATAGGATAGAAGCCATAGACATTGTATGGATTATAATTATCTGCTTTTGTCTGGTGTTTATCTCCTCCCAAAATTCATATGTTGATAATATAGGGACTGAGTGCGGTCATACACACCTGCAAGCCCAGCTACGCAGGAGATAAAAGAGAATGTGATCTGAGGCCTGCTCTGGGCAAAAGTACAGACTTTATCTGAAAAAAAAAACATAAATAGAATACAGCAAAAGCATTTGAAGAGCAGGGTACAAGTGATAGAGCATTTTGCCAGGCAAGAGCAGTGGCTCGGTCAAACCCCAGTATTGTAGAACTATAAAACCAACAAGAACAATGAAAACCTAAAGACCAATGAAATGTGTTACATGAGCCTTGGAAGTGATTAGATTGTGCTCATGGAGCCCTCATAAAGGACTTAGCCCCCTTATAAAACGGGCTGTAGGAAGACATTAGAGAACACAGTGAGAAGATGCCAATAAATATGACACTGAACCCTTTCCAGACATCAAATCTGCAGTTCCTTGACTACAGCAGTATATTAACAAGTTGCATGCTTACTAAGATACTTCCTCCATTCTCTGGCTATGCCTAGTGACAATCTGATAAAAAAAAATTGGCCAAGGTCACTTTTTAGTATCTCCTTCTCTGTATTGCTTTGAGGTAAGCCACATGTTCATGGACGGATTTAATGAGAGTTAAGTTGAAACTGAAATGGTAGAAGAATGGGCAAGGGAGATGAGTCAGAGCCAGGTTCAGATCCAGCTCCATTACTCACTACTCGTGAGACAACTGTGCCTGCTTCTTCATTGTCACATGAAGCATCCATACGACAGAATCATAGTAAGGATTTTAAAGGCATGACAAGAGCTTCATAAATGTCAATTCCCATATTATAATCACATCTATATATATATTTTTATTAGGAAAAGATATGCAATCCAAAGACATGGCAAATTCATATCTGAATTTTAATTCAGTCTGTTTCAGGAATAGATACAAATCTTAGTTCTGTCACTTAGTAAATGACTAGTTACTTAGCACCTTTCCCCAATCCCCACCCTCAGACTAGCTTTCACATCTTTAAATAATGATAATGCCTCTCCCATAAGGAAGAATAAGGAAAAATAAAATGAGACAATTAATATAAATTACCTGGAACACACCGAGCACTGGAATATTATACAAGAATAATGCAACCAACAAAAGCTAATATTCTCCATGTGCCAGCCCCAGATGCTCAGCTAATTAGATAAGACACTTACCAAGATAATTGAATAAATTTTATTTTTGGACCTCATTAAACTAAAAGTTCCTTTCTATCTTAAAAATTGAACTTGTAGAGGGTGATCCATTTGAATTGCAATTAAGTTGCAGTCATCTAAATAATTAAACAATAAGGTATCTATGTATAGCAACTATTAGACAGTTTTTCTCTGTCTATTTTAAAGACTTGTGGGTGTACACTATGCAAATGGATTTTCAGGGAATTTTTAATAGCATAAATAGACTGAGAAATGTAAGTAACTTAAGCAGTACAGACAGTGTGAGTCATAGTATTTTCATTTTTTTTCTCACATCCCGAGTCCTATGACAGCTTCGTTTCAGGAACGAGGTAACAATGGGGCTTTTGAAAGATTGGGATTTGAAAACACATCATGCACAGAGCCACCAATGCTGCCTCAGATACTCAGACGCACATGGAATACACCCTCTCCACCCACTGAATGTAATACAACTTAAGATATGTTCCCTGTTCTGCAGGCTGCATAGAACCACAGGTTTGTCACACTGGCTGGAGCCTGAAGTTTCTCATAGTCAGTCATTCTCAGGTCAGAACTAAAATCTTGACTGTGGTCAAGACCAGACAGAATACAAGAGCAAATGACTCTTCTGTGAAAAACCAGAATAACAAACACACTGGGAAACCACTTTTTCCCTACGAGTTGGTTCTGTATCTTCTCATACATAATTCGTATGTTACAAATGGATTTTTAAAAACAATAAACACTTCAAACTCTAGCAGTATTACTCTCAAGGTTTTGTTTTGTCTTTATTAAAATCAGGTGGGAAGAAAGAACATAGGTAGAGTTACGGCATGAATCATTTGGTATAGTTTGAGGCAGCTGTTGTGAGAAATAAATCTTTAACTTCCTGATACTGTCTCAGTCTCCATCTCTATCTCTTTCTCCATTTCCCATCTCTTCCACTTCACTTTGGTCTGAGTTTTCCATCTGAGTGACCCCTGCCTGCACAGAGCTCCAGGTTTTCATTGTCTGTCATCCAGTTAGCAATACCTCCATTCTGATCTAGCAAATGCATTGGTATCCACACACTGCAAAATATCTTCAAAGTGCATGAACTCCAGCATCTTAGACTTTAGTGTTTTAGTCTTCCTCTTTTTAATTGATCTTATGTTGCTAATCTTTTTTATTTCCTATTTCTCTAATTTGACAGCCAAATGGAGAGTAGGGGAAAGGGCATGAGTTATACTTTTAGATCCAAGTTGATAGTGCATTTTACACCTGCTTTGCCTATATGTGAATAATAGTAATGTTACATATACCACAGAGCAAACATACAATATGTATTAGATTTCTTTTGCCTTTCCTGCTTCTTATCTTCCTTTCTTTTCCTTTCCTCCTTTCCCTTCATCCATGCCTTTCCCCACAAGTACTCCAGTTTCCTGGCATTTTCCCATTTGTCTCTTAGCCATTTCTAACTGAAATCACTTCCACTGCACTCTATCCCAGGTGGATTATGTGATTTCCATTTCAATTATGCACTTGTTAACTCCTGAGGCTCTGTTCCTCAACTATAGTGACTCAGACACTCCATAGCTCTGCATATTCTGAGCATTGCCTTTAAAAGGCGTGGCCCAGTAGGTCTTTAGGTTATTGGGGCCATATCCTCCTCCTAGCCATTTCCTTTTCTTCTTTCTTTTCTTCTAGTTAATTCTCTGAAATTCACATCTATTTTTTTCTTTTCAGAATCACACTATAATTAGTATAAATTAGCTTTGGCCTTTCACTTAAAGGCTTTAGAATAAGAACTGTGTTGAAATTCGTGATGTGACCATCTTTAGTCAGGCAATGACTCTAGGACCATGCTCTTCAAAGACTAAGATTCCAAATAGTAAGAGGCACAACCAATAACTCATCACAATGAGAAGCAAAGTAACAATTGCCATAAGAGGGCCTAGTGTGCAGTTCTGAGAATGAAAAGCCTCAAGAAATGTTCAAGTTATTAATTTTGGGCGAGGACCAAGACAAACACTCCAGATTGGCAAAAACAAAACAAAACAAAAACATTTCTACAGAATATAAAATTCTAAAATAGGGAGGTTTGAGGAATTGCCAGGTATCAAATTTGACTTTCAATTTTATTCTGGACAAACATGATTTTCTCTGTGTGGGAAGATGAATTCATAACACTGGATAAAATAATGCCCTTTGTGATTCACTTTAGCCAGCTATGATCTCAGCCAGCAATACTCTTCTATGCATATTGCTTGGAAAGTGGGATTCCAGCTTGATCCTGAGCCTGCCAGTAAAGCCATGGTCTCTGAATCATCCAAAATTCTTCTTGGGAGTTAGAGTTGGATCATAGTAGAGCTGAAGAAGCCTTTGCTCCCCTGGCTGAACCCACTTAGACCTTTGTTTTCTAGCCCAATGCACCACATGTTCCAATACCAGCTACACTACTGCTGTACACATTTCTAAACTTCCAAAACTACTCATCAGTCTTCTCAGCCTAGAATCCACCTCCTTTCTCCATCCACATCACTATATCTTCAAGCACATCCTTTGAGAGATCTCAAATGTCACTTCCTTTGAGAGGACTTCCTTCAGTAGAACCTTTACCCTGCCCCACATTACATCCTTCCACTATGTGGGCTACAATTAAGACTCTTGAAGACTCAACTAATAAAACAATGATTCAGCTTCCCCTTTGATCAATGCAACAAAAATACCACTAAATTCTAAAACACAAAGAAATTCAAGTGCTGCTTTAGTCAACCTTAATTATCTTAAAAGATATCCCAGCCAGGCTCTGATGGCTAATACCTATACTCCTAGCTATTTTGAAAGTGGAGAGCTGAGGATCAGAGTTTGAAGCCCATGTGACTCCAATTTCCAATTAACCACTAAGAGTCAGAAGTAGAGCTGTGGCTCAAGTGGTAGAGTGCTAGCCTGGAACAGAAAGGCTCAGAAACAGTGTTCAGTGCCCTGGGTACAGCCCCAGGACAGGTGCATTAATAGATAGACAGACAGACAGATAGACAGAAAGACAGACAGATAGACAGACAGACAGATAGATAGATAGATAGACAGATAGATAGATAGATATCACAGTCCCCAGTGCAGATCTTAAATATACATTTTGGAATAAAAATATTCATATCGTATGTACATATATAAATACATATATAAAAATGCATATATATAAATACATATAGTTGGTCATGGGGCTTGAACTCAGAGCCAGGGCACTGTTCCTGAGCTCTTTTGCTCAAGGTTAGCACTCTACCACTTTGAGTCACATCACTACTTCCAGTTTTTGAATGGCTAATTGGAGATAAAAGAGTCTCATGGACTTTTCTTCCCTGACTAGCTTGGAACCATGATCCTTAGATCTCAGCCTCCTCTGTAGCTGGGATATAGGCATCAGCCTCTGCTGCCTGGTTCAAATATATTTTGAAATTATATATATATATATATATATGTGGGTGTATCAAATATAATTTGATATTTTGATTGAGGAACCTGTCACAATCTCCATGCCAAAATTCTTATTTTACTGTAAAGATACCATACAGAGGGGTTACAGTTACATGAGAAAGATAATGGGTACATTTCTTGTAGAGCACTGCTACCCTCTCCTTTGTTTTTTTCCTACTATCCCTTCCCTCCCCCACTTCCCCTGCTCCTCCAACTGAAGTTGTAAGGTTCATTTCCAACATAGTGTATTGTGAGTATCATTGTTGCAATGGATCATCCTGTGTCCTTGTTTCAGCATTTTGTTATTCTCCTTCCCCTCCCCAAATTAGATAAATGTATATACAAGATGCAGGGTACCAAAATCAAATACCGTGACAACAGGAGATATACCATAAGGGGAAGAACATACAAAAGAAACAAAAGAAAATCACATAGTACATTTAAAAAACCTCCCAGCACAACTATGTTTATTGCATAGTTTATTTACCATAGCTAAGATATGGAACCAACCCAGATGCCCCTCAGTAGATGAATGGATCAAGAAAATGTGGTATATATATATATATATATATATATATATACACAACGGAATTCTATGCCTCCATCAGAAAAAATGACATTGCCCCATTTGTTAGGAATTGGAAGGACTTGGAAAAATTATATTAAGTGAAGTAAGTCAGGCCCAAAGAAACATAGGCTCCATGGTTTCCCTTATTTGCAATAACTAGTGACACAAACAGAAATGGTCGGATAAGTTGATGTTAAGCGAAATAACCCCAAGTTAAGGACTCAAATGTTTTTTTTCTTGCTTGCTATTGTGTCTAACATATTTATAAGATGATGTTTTTTGTTGCTTTGTATGTCCCTCCCCATGGTATAACCCTTGTTTTCACTGTATTTGATGTTGGTATAATTTGTGGAGGAGAAGGGAAAAAACAAATTGTTTAAATAGGGATACAGGTGGACCCATTGCACCAATGAGATGTATAAGATGTTATGTCTAAAATGAACTGTACATCTTTGGCATGGGAGGGTGTGGGGTGGTGGTGAGGTGGGGGGAGGAGATGGGAAGGGATGGGAAGGGGAAACAAAGGAGGAGGCAACAATGCTTGATGAGAAATGCACTCCATTACCTTGCC
This sequence comes from Dipodomys ordii, assembly GCF_000151885.1. Classification (NCBI taxonomy): domain Eukaryota; kingdom Metazoa; phylum Chordata; class Mammalia; order Rodentia; family Heteromyidae; genus Dipodomys; species Dipodomys ordii. The sequence continues at coordinate 5,366,955 of NW_012267327.1, forward strand.
CATGTAATTGTAACCCCTCTGTTCAGTATTTTCACAATAAAATACTTATTTAAAAAAAAACAAAGAAAAACCTCTAAATTCTTAATGTAATGTTAAGTGACCAAATGCACCAATATATAAAATTGTATTACATCATTAGCAAATGAGATTTATTCTGGGAAAACAAAATGCAAGTCAAAATTCAATGAATGTATTGCTCACTGTTTACAGACAAAAAGAGAAAATCCTCACGATCCTGTCAATTGGCATAGAAAAAAAATGTCTGACAAGGTCATATTCTCTTCCTGATAGAAACTATCAAACTAGAAGGGACTTCATTCTCTTGATAAAGAACTCCTAGTAAAATCCTATAGCCAGTATCACATTTGATAGGTTAAAGATCCAGTTAAGTCCAAATGAATGATGTCCATTCTCACCATTCACACCTAATATTGTATTGGAAGTTCTAGTCAGTAAAAATTCAAAAATAAGAAATAAAATGCATTCAGACTACAAAGAAAATCTATCTTCATTTCCAGACAGCTTAATCATTTCTATTAAGAAACCCTAATTACTTCTGTTTCTGAGATGCTCAGAAGGCCAATTTCTCTATTAAGACACCTCCCTCTACCCGTAGCTCCAATATTGACTTATGCCCACCCAGGCTATTTCTTCTTGTCCAGAACTCCTTTAGTACCTGGAAATATTAGGTCCTGTACTATGTCAAATAAAAACTATACTGTGACTTAAAGTCAGCTCCTATGTCTCATCTCCATTATCAGACTGTTCGCTTCCTAAAGTACAGAAAGCACTTTTATCATCCTTTTAATCTATCACAGAAACTAATCCTCACCATGGAGAACAGAAATGCTCAGGAAATATTCACGACTGGATCAATACGGCTGACCAGATAGGTTATCTATTGTAAGTATGTTTTCATCAATTCTTCCAGTCATTTGCATGAGGTTCTCCTATACTACATGCATGCAATCTTTGATTTCATCTCCACTAATTCACCACACCCGAAAGTAAATTATTAAAGCCTTGAGCATGTTTATATTGCTGTGAGAGTTACACATTTTAATTAACATAATATTCTGTTTATGTTATTGTGTATTTTCAGCTAAATTTTATGAAACCCCTGACTCCTTTGGTTGTACAGACCTGAGAATAGAAAATATTTCTGAGCCACTTCAGGAAACCTCAGCCACTTTGGTAACACTGCCAAGAACAGCACTAGCTATTTACGTCCTGTTCAAAATAGATAAACATAGCATCATGGTTTGTGCTCACCTTTGTTCCACTCATGTTCTAAGGCTCTAAGTTGCTGTGGTTAGTGGTATTTCTGAGTATCTATCTTTAGGTAAAAGCCATCCTCATGTATAAACCTTGTTTGGATAACCTACACATCATTTTCTGCATAAGGCTCACCCCTGCTGATAGCACAGCCACCCTGGAAACATTTCCTGCTTTGAGTCTGGCCAAGCACTTAATATTTTATAATTCAGAGAACTGGGTTTTATTTCCTAATCATAAATCAAGGAACTATTGCAACCAATCATCTTGATCTCTTTATAATATGCCTTTTCAATATTTAGCAAACAGTGTGACTTTTAAATGCTTGCAAAGATTTTGTTGGCCTGTCTTTGAGTGTCTACCCTAAGAATCAAAGGCAAAAGAAGCAGGTACCTCTGGGCTCAAGTCTTGGTTTCTCCACCACAAAGCTGCCTGTTTCTTTACGTAGTTTTCCTCCTCAGTAGAGTTTTCTTACATTTCTTACAGTGAGTAAAAACATCCTAAGCAGTAAGTTTGAGATAGAACACAAATGGGTCATACAGAAAGGGCAGAGTTGTTCAGTAGTAGGAAAGCTTGACTGAGGGTGAGGGAACTTGCGTCTGTTCTGGCCTTGGTCCTCCTGTTCATGTCCATGTCACACCATTTCAGGCTCTGTGGAGGTATGAGAAAGAGCTAGCTCAGATGGTTTGGGTTCGGATTCAGCTCCACTTCTGACTGGTGACTTACTGTTTCCATGCTTTGCTCTTTTTCTGCAAAGCAAAGTGGGGTTATATGGTCTGAGGCTCTTTCAGGTGCCAACTTGAAGTGTAGAGATGAATAACTGAGAGCTTAAAGATAGCCTGCCTGGATCTCCATCCATTCTACTTATTGCTCCAGCTGAGTAATGGGAATGACAATAATTCCTAGCTTGCAAGAATGTTCAATGGAATATAAATAAGCTAGAACATTTGGAATCCCTGGAAGAGTATCTGGCTCAAAGTAAAGCCTCCACAGGTACCAGTCTTTATTCTAGGACACAGACTTTAAGTATAGAATGTGAAGGTGGGAGCAGGCTCTCACCTCTCTAGATTCCTTTTTAAGTTATTGATGATGTCACATTCCGCTAGGTAGTAGAGATACAACATGAGCTCATGACCTGTCTCCTCCTTCTTTTCCTCCCTCTTAAGCTCCTACTGACAAGGTACTCAGTTCCCTTTTCAATTTGCTGTCAAGGACTGTTTTCCCCTTAAGACAATTCTTTGCCTGGAATTTTCTATTTAGCTATGTTGGAATACTGATCAAAATGATGATAATTTGACCATGATAAGTTGATTGGTAAGAGATTCTGAAATAAATACTTCTCTGAAAGAATCACATTCAAGAATTACCTTAACTGGAACCTTACTGCATTGTTGGTGAGAGTGTAAACTTGTTCAACTACTTTGGAAATCAGTATGGAGATTCCTCAAAAGACTCCACATAGAGCTCCCCTATGACCCAGCAATCCCACTTTTGGGCCTTTACCCAAATGATCACAAACAAGATCACACTAAAGCTACCAGCACAACTATGTTT
>NW_012267327.1:5370348-5373417 GCF_000151885.1 Dipodomys ordii
GGAAGGGGAAACAAAGGAGGAGGCTACAATGCTTGATAAGAAATGTACTCATTATCTTGCCCATGTAATTGTAACCCCTCTGTACAGTATTCTCACAATAAAAAGAAAAAAAGAATTACTTTAACTGAGGTACCAGCAGCTCACTCCTGTAATCCTAGCTACTCAGGAGGCTGAAATCTGAGTATAATGATTTGAAGCCAACCCAGGCATAAAAGTCTACAAGAGTCTTATCTTCAATAAAATACTTAGAAAAAGCTGCAACTGGCTCTGTGGCTCAAGTGATAAGAGTGCTAGCCTTGAGCACAAAGGGGCTCAAGGATAGCATTCAGGACCTCAGTTCAAGCCCTAGGGCCACCAAAAAAAACCCTGCAATATGAAGGGGAAAAAATATTTGTTCAGCATGGAAGATAGAACTCAGTGCCTCATGCTGGTTAAGCAAGAGCTCTATTCATTGAACCATGTCTCACAGATCTCTCACTTTTAGCTTTTTTTTAAAATTTTTTACCTCTGTTAGCTTATTCATCAAATAGGGTTTTGTGCTAAGTTTGTGCAGACTGGTCTTGGACCTTGACTCTAGGATTATAGGTGTGTGCCACCAGGTCTGGTTCTAGAATATAAAGAAAATTTTGAACACAGAAGTGAAAAACTATCTTTTACCTAATTCCTTACTTTCACTTGTTTTGTCTTTTCATTTAAGGTTGATACAATTATAAATAAAAAATTTTGCTTTCATTAAATATGCAAAAAGGGAAAAATTAAAAGGGCTGGAAAACAGACCTTTTTCAGAGGACATGAAAGCCTATTAAAGTATAAGTGAAAATGTGCAATGTCAGCGCTGGGAAGGTGGCTCAGTGGTAGAGTGCTTGCCTTGCTTGCATGAGGCCCTGGGTTCAATTCCTCAGCTCCACAGAAAAATAATAATAAGCATAAAATAAGCAGAAAAAATAAGCAGAAAAAAGCCAGAAGTAGAGCTGTGGCTCAAGTGGTAGAGTGCTATCCTTGAGCTGAAGAGCTGAGGGACAGCGCCCAGGCCAGAATTCAGGCCCCATGATGGACCAAAAAAAAAAAAAAGTGCAATGTTTCAGTATTTCACTCAAGTGGACTTTGTGGATTATCTATTAAATCATAGTCACATAGATAAATAAATCACAAAGACAAATAAGAAATATATTTTTCTTGTCATCTGTGTGAATGAGGAATGCAGTTTTCTTTTTCTATGATTTATTAGTCTCTACTATTAGAATAATTCTAGCCTGGTAAAATAGATTTGGGGGTTATTCTTTCAATTTCGATATTTAGAACGATTCTGTGTTAAATTGGAATTTTTTTCCCTAATTCATTTGGCAAAATTCATTAGTAATGTCATCTATGCTTGATTTGAGTTTCCTTTGTAGTAGAGTTTTCAAATGCAAAGTCCTTTTTTTAATCTTTGTAGGGTGGCTCATATTATTTATTTGCCCTGAAATGAGCTCTGGCAGTTTGTCTTTCAAAGCATTTTATTTGCTTAATTTAAATGTTCAAATTTATTGATATAGCATCCTCATTCTTTTAGTGTCTTTCTGTAAAACATTAGTGACACCATCTGTTTCCGTTTTGATAGCTCATGTTTTCACTTTTTTATCACTCAGACTTGTGGCTTATGAACTGTGTTGATATGCCCCCAAAACACATTTTAGATTGACTGATTCTTTTGTTGTTGTTGGTGGTGGTGGTGGTGGTCATGGGGCTTGAACTCTGGGCCTTGTGCTGTCCGTGAGCTCTTCAGCTCAAGGCTAGTACTCTACCACTTGAGCCACAGTGCCACTTCCAGTTTTCTGGTGGATAATTGGAAATTAGAGTCTCACAGATGTTCCTGCTTGGGCTGGCTTTGAACCACAATCCTTAGATCTCATCCTCCTGAAGTACCTAGGATTATAGATATGAGCCACTGGCACCCAGCTAGACTGGTTAATTTTCTTCTATTGGTTTCTAATTTGGGGAGGGGAAGGGAAAAAACAAAATGCTTAAATATGGATACAGGTTGACCCATTGTACCAGTGAGATGTGCAAGACACTATGTTGAAAAATGAACTTATTAGGGAAGGTGGGGAGAGGGGATAAGGGGAGCAGTGTAGTTGTGGAGGTGGGAGGGAAGGGAAGGTAGGGGAAAAACAAAGGAGGAGGTAACAATGCATGACAGGAAATGTATTCATGATCTTGCTCATGTAACTGCAACCCTTCTGTACAGTATTTTTGCAATAAAAACATCTTTAAAAAGAATAGGTTCTATTTTATGAAATATTTCATGTGCACTTGTAAGAACTTGTATTTAACTATATATTGTATTCAATTATAATCACCAGTTCGTTCAGTTGTCGATAGTACCAGCACTTGTTTTCCTTTCTTCTGCTTATTGGATGTTCTATCAATTATTGATAGATGGATATTGACTATTATTTTGGATTTATATGTTTTTTATTCTAATATCTCAGTTTTGTGCTTTCGTGCTCATTTTTAGGTGCATAAACATTTAGAATTCTTATTTCCTCTTGTGAGTTGGCCTTTTTTATCATTATGAAATAACACTGTCAATACTCTTTGCTCAGAAGTTTATTGTGCCCACTATGTTTTTTGTGTGTGTGTGAAAATACCATACCGAGGGGTTACAATTACATGGGCAAGGTAATGAATACATTTTTTATCAAGTATTGTTGCCTCCTCCTTTGTTTCCCCTTACCATCCCTTCCCATCTCCCCTCCATCTACCCCCCCAAGTTGTAAAGTTCATTTTTCGACATAACATTTTGTACATCTCATTGTTGCAATGGGTCCACTTGTATCCCTATTTAAACAATTTGTTATTTCCCCTCCCCTCCACAAAGTATACCAACATCAAATACTGTGAAAACGGATTATACCATGGGGGAGGGACATACAAAGCAACAAAGAAATCATCTTATAAATATGTTAGAAACACTCGCAAGAAAAAAAATGACCCAGCAATCCCACTTTTGGGCATTTACCCAAATGTTTACAAACAAGACCACACTAAAGCTACCAGCACAACTATGTTTATTGCAGCATTATTTAC